>NC_056739.1:1904595240-1904620240 GCF_019279795.1 Protopterus annectens | reverse complement strand
ATAGACATAGTGGAAAGGACAATTTATCAAAATCTTTATAATTTTTAAGAATGCTTAATTTTGGTGGCAATTGACAAATGATAATTTATCATATAGGCTTAGTAGGTTTCATAAAAGGAACACTTAAAACGTCTGAACTTAATTCCAGTCAAGTCAAGTGTTATAAGCTATGGTCTATGTTTGCTTGAGCAATGGACACATTTTTCATAGAGCTTCTCTAAAATTCAGTCAGCTTAGTTGAGGAAGGCAACTGCTAGCCATGCTTATTCAACAAAGCTGTTGGACATTACAGGTAAGTGTGTATGTTTATGTTTTGGAGATTCTTGTTCAAGCTTTGAATTAATAAATGTTGGTTGTAACTGATGAATTAGTAAATAAGTATGAGATATATTTATTGCACTTTTTGTTAACATACATTATATTTAAATGAGGTTATGCTTTGTAATTTGATTTTTATTTTTACAGTTTTTACTGCACTTAGTGTGGACAGTTTTTACTTCAGGTGTATATTTTGATTATGTTAGGGTGGGTAGTTTCTTTCTAATAAGATGGATTTGTCTTAAGTTTATTGCCTATTTGATATCCAGTCATTCTCTCTCACATTTTTATGAAGCTTGAACAAGCACTTGCTCATTTGTGTAGTTATATAAAATTTTACATCTGTGTTTGTCCTGTGCGATAATTATGTCTGTGTGTCAATGTATGGGTAAATAAATGTGTATTTGTGTGTGTGTGTGTGTGTGTGTGTGTGTGTGTGTGTGTGTGTGTGTGTGTGTGTGTGTGTGTGTGTGTGTGTGTTCGTGTGTGTGTTAATATTGCCACCAGATTCTCTTTTGTTGAATTATAGTTTATTTTGGTGATGTATGTGAAGATTGGGGAAAGATGGGTGAAGGCTGCCAGCCTATTCAAATAGAATTTGATACATAATTCTATTATTTGTATAAATAAATGTAAAATACAGGCTTGTGTTCTTAAATGAAAGAAAACACTGTAAAATGTGAACTTCAAGATTGTTGCAACATTGCCATCTGCTGTAAGGAAAATCAAGCCAAGCATTTCAAATGTTCTTCAAAGTTACAATTATCTAAAAAATGGTGCCGAAGCATCTGGCTGAACATATTCTTTCCATTGTTTTAACTTAAGGAATAATTGTTAGAGTATACATGTGAAATGTATTTTATTGTTGTAGTTTCCTGAGCAGGTGTTAGATTGCTAAATAATGCAGTTTGTTTGCCTGGGAACTCCAGACTAAGTGTCAAAATGATATAATGTGAATACTGGGAAAACCTAAATGTCAAAATGATGTAATTTGGGAGGGCCTTAGCAGAGCTGTTTGTTAGTGTTTTAAAAACTATTGTTGAGAGAGAGAGAGACTAAAAACATTTGTCTTGAGACCCCAGTACTACTCATGCTCTCTATATGTATGCAAGTAAGACTATAGCACTGTGTTTTCTCTTAAGACTAGCTAAGGATTAGAAAGTTAGATTAAGTGTTTTTCTTTGACATCAGACCTGTCCTACTGTATTATTTTAAGCTTCTGTGTGATCTCTGAACTTTTAGATATCTCTGTGGTGTAGTAGTGTTGTCTTGTGTTTTAATTATTTATTATTAAATATTTTAAAAACCTTTACCTGTGGCTGGTTTGTGTAGAGACAAGTTAGGTTCTAGAGTACATTGCATATTTATAGAGGTTATCATAATAAGCCACTCTAATAAGCCTTATGACTGAATAGTCACATTACCAATTGGATAATAATATTGCACAGTAATAATTGGACACCCTTTTAAGGGCCTTTGGGTAGCTGATAATTATTAAGCTGATGGTGGCATTAATTACTACCATATAGTCTGGGAAAAGGGGCACAGCCAGATAATCTGTGTCAGCCTTTCCCAGCAGTGTCTGTGAAGTTGTATAAATCCTTATTGAAAACTTATATTGTGCTGCTTACTGTGATGGATTTGAAGTCTTCTTAAGACACTCAGTCCTGCTGGCTAGATTCTGCTGAAATCAAAGTCTGGTTATATTTGCATTCACAGTCTGTTGCATACAGAAACTTGCAGAATATAACTGATGAGAGAATATACTTTGCAGCATCAACTTTATAGCAGTAACAAATAATGTTTTATAATAAATCAAATGGACTAATGTTGCAGCTTAAAGTACTGTTCCACTTTACTTCTCATATAGTACAGATGATGTGAGAGATATAACATTTACCTTGAGACAAATGTGTCTCTACCAATACCCCTAACATAACTGGATTCAAACAGATCTTTATATACAATTTTAGTCATGCACATACATATACATTTCCTCTTGGTATTCTATTTTGGAGAATTGCTCATCCTGTAGAAACAATACTAATTGTTGCAGATGCTGATGCAATTTACTGACTTAATAATATTATTTTTCAGCTTCCTTGTTTAACAATGTCTTGTCACATTTTTGCTGAATTTATAAGAGGCCAGATTTTCTGACAGTGTGAACATCCTGTATTCGATTTGGATCTTTCTGTCCTTGTGCCAATGCTGATAACAGTGTCATAAACATGTCCTGTTGTCCATGCAGAAAAACATGTTTTTAAGGAAACACATTGCCACAGTGTCATTGCCCATTCTTTAAAAGCAGATTTTGCATTTTTGCTCTTGCATACATCCTGTTTTTAAGTCTGTAAGGGAAAAATGTCCATTCAGCAGATTCCTTTAGTCATTTAGTCATTTAGTATGGATGGTGATCACATATTACTAAACTCTGTTTCTGCATTTAAGCAAGCTTTATTATATACCTTATTTATGTTACATATTTATAAGAAAATTACTTTCAACCTTAAAACTCTGTTGAGCATAATCTTACAATTCCTTCTTTTTATTTTAATGTATTCAAAACACTTTATACTGATATGTATTTTTGATAAGAAACAAAATCTTTATTCTTCTTTTGACACAAGTCAAAATGCAATTTTACATACTTAATACAATGATATTAAGTATTACTACCAAAACTGAATGTATTTAAAACTTTTTTCTTTTGCAGACCATTCTGTGAAAATGTTTTATCAATTATGAGCTGTGTTTGCTTTAGTTTAACTTGATTAATTTATTCTTTTGCAATTACAGAATTTAATTTATGATTTAGAACTGTTTCATTAACTCTTTGCAACTGTTGAATTAACTATAAGAGACAAGAACCATGTGGTACTGCAAACATTTATACACTGCTGAAATATATACAGTTTCAATGTCATTTTAACCATAACATTGTGGTCATGTCTCTGAAAGTACAGTTGTGTACTCTTACCATAAATGTAGATGTTCGAGTGTGTTTACTGTTGCAGTCATGACTGTAGGATTCTTCCTGCCAGCAGCAGCCCTCGATCGGCCAGAATCCCAAAGTCTGGATTGGGCATCAGCTGAGGTTGCTTTTATCCTGATGTCAATGCACCAGGAAGCATAAAGACCTCAGCCGACACCATTACCCCAGTTTTTCTTGCCCCAGATGTCAGGTGTCCAAAACCTCATCAGCCAAAATACCTCATAACAGACAATACTCAAAGAAAAAACAAAAGAGGGGGTAGGAGGGACTGCAACAATGAACACACTCGAACATCTACATTTATAGTAAGAGTACACAACTGTACTATGTCCTTCATGGTAGACTGTTGCAGTCATGACTGTAGGGTTGAGTCCCAAAGCTAAGAAAGGGGGCTGGAGGAGAAACAGAAGGAGCGGCCACAAAACCTTGCAAAACCGCAGAAGCAAAACCAGCCCTAGATTTAGAATAGAAAGGGAGGTTGTAATGCTTAGAAAAAGTATGCACAGAAATCAAAGTAGCAGCCTGTAAAATATCCTTGGTAGGAACCCCACAAAGAAAGGCTGCTGAAGTAGCAGTAGCCCTGGTAGAATGAGTCCTAATATTAACAGGAACTGGATTGCCATGAAAAGAGTAACAGAACTTGATGCAGTGGGCAATCCACTTAGAAAAAGTTTGCTTAGTGATTGCTTTCCCTAGAACAGTAGGAGCATAAACGACAAACAATTGGTCAGATTTCCTGAATATCTTAGTCCTGTCCAGGTAAAAACAAAGCTGCCTGTGCATGTCTAAAGAGTGCAAAAGACTTTCTTCCTCACTTTAAGGATTAGGATTAAAAAGTAGGTAAATGAATAGTCTGATTCAAGGTCACTGCCAAAACCACCTTAGGCATAAAGGTGGGATTAGTCCTTAGGGATACTCTGTCCTGATGAAAAATAATGAAGGGTTCCACAGCCATGAGTGCTTGCAATTTCAACATTCTTCTAGCAGAGGTTATAGCTAAAAGAAAAGCAGTTTTCCAAGACAAAAAGTTTAAATCCGTGGAAGCTGCAGGTTCAAAAGGAGACAAGGTTAGTTTTTCCAAAACATAGTTAAGATCCCAAGAGGGAGCAGGTGCTCTTATAGGGGGCCAAATATTCTTAGCCCCTCTAAGAAATTGTTTAAGTAATGGATGAGAAAAAAAAAATCCTGGAAGTAAATCCAAAAACAGACAGGAGTAGGCCGACCAGCATCAGCGAACTGCTCAGGGCACCGCACAGCAAGAAAGACTGGGGTAATGGCGTCGGCTGAGGTCTTTATACTTCCTGATGCATTGATGTCAGGATAAAAGCGACCTCAGCTGATGCCCAATCCAGACTTTGGGATTCTGGCCGATCGAGGGCTGCTGCTGGCAGGAAGAACCCTACAGTTATGACTGCAACAGTGAACCACGAAGGACATCTGCTCATTAACATCTTGATAAAATACTGAACTGGGCTTAGATAATAAATATTTTAATGCAATTATTTCAGTATATTTAATACTTGAGGATTTAAAAAAAACATGATTCATACACTAGAGAATGCTATGTACATATTAGTCCATTAGCTGCATGAGTACAATATTTTAATATAATTTTCCTCTAACTTGGGTAAAACCAGTGATATTACAACTTGACAAATTAATTTTGAATTTATTACAATGTATTCTGTACAGTATGTATTTACACAGACTGTTTGCTATTCATGCATTTCAATCTAGTAGGTACCCTGAACCCATTTTTCTTTAAATATGGTTTTTCACACATATTCATTACTAGACATTAATTTCATTTGTACTGAATTCTTCTGCATTTGTACATACAAAGACTATAAAGTACATTTAGTCTAATCTTACAAATTTAATAACATTAATATTAAGCAAAATCTTGGAAAATTTTTATGTCTCTTTAGATATATCTAGTGGATCTGGCACCAAAGGCATATGTCCTGTTATTTTAAACTACATACTCAACAATTAAAAATATTCATGCTTTTTTATACCAACATTATTTTGCCAAAAACATATTAAAAATAGTGACCAATCTTGTTCAATTTTTTCCATATTTTTACTTTCTCTTGTATAGCTTTGCAGTTTAACATGTTGCAAATACAATTTAATACTAAAGAATACAATAATAACCATTAAGATAGCTATTAACAACTTGTAAAATATCTTATCCTGTCAGGTTTAATCCAGTTTACCAGTATTTCTAATACACTAATACCTGTTTTTCCCTCCCCTTAAAAGAGTATTGTCAAGAAGGAATGAGATATTTCTTCCTGTAGCTTTATTTTAGACCCTTGTTATTTATTTTTTCTGTAGCTTTATTTCAGACTCTTGTGCAGTACTGCTTATACAGTCAGTGTAAAACTGAGAAAGTACATCTCCCCCTGCAGCACTGCAGTATTGTTTATCTCCTTTATACTGTGAGAATAGAATGTATGTCAGCCCAACACTTTGGTTATTCATTTGCTTTATTAGGTTACTAAACTATAGACCTTTGTCTGATTTAATCATTTTTTATAAAGCTTTTGCTGTTTATTATCACTAGTAGGTATTTACATCCTCCTGCACAATTGATTTGAACTGTATGTATACTATAGACCATTTGCTGGCTGTACTTGATGCAACTGAGGTTTTTTTCTTTTAACATTTACTTGCAAACAGATTATCAGAGACATCTATGCACAATTGTGACATTTTATTACAATTACCAAATAGTGTTGCCTGTAAACATTTTAACAATTATGTTTTAATAACAATGATGCTTTAGAAAAACTCAAGGTACTTGTCTAGCAATCAGTCTTGTTGTTTATCTTATCTTTCCAACATTTCCTGTAACTATTCATCTAGTCTAGGAAGGTCTGAGCTCACAAGCTATACTCTGTAAACTATATTTAATTCTTTTGGCATTTTTCCTTTAATTTGATTGTGATTTGCATAACTATGTATTTATACTACATAAATAGACATTTTATAATTAGCTTACATGGATTTCAGTATTTTGTATTTATTTATTTAACTATTTAACTGTCCTGCCATTCATTTTACAAAAAAACTGTTTGACTAATACCATCTGTGATTTTCTTTTTAAAATTCAGAACTTTAACTGTTTGGTGTGGTGTTACTATACAATTATAAAAAAATTGTAAAAAACAAATAGATATTAGCTTAACTAACACATGTTTATATTTACATTATTTATATTTGCTGTTGTCTGCCTGTTATTCTTGTGCATTGCAACAGATGTATTTTAAATGAAAAGAAAATACATGCATGTCTGTCTTGTATTTGTATATCTTTATACACATGTCAGTCTTGTGACTTATAATCTTTATTCATTAACTATTTTCATTTGATTTTTATGCACTAGAATAGTTTTGTGTAACTATTTTTATTTAATTTTTATACACTAAAACTGTTGTGTACTTTTTGACTATGCTACTAGCTTAGCAGTTATATACTGTACTACTGAAAAATGTCTTGCTTTAACTGAATGAAAGTAAAAACATTTGAGAATGATTTGCCCAGATTCAGTTCCTACCATCCTACCATGTATATTTAACCATTTTCAAAACATAAACATATTATAAATATATATTTCTTTTGCACAGATTAGCTGTGTATGCGGGAAGTTCCCAGTCTCTATCAGTTTAGCTAATTTATTTCCTTTATCCTGCAACTGCTGTTGAAGAATTTCCTTATAGTCTGCCTGATATGTCTCAGGAGCCTGTTCTGTTGAATCTGAAACTCCTAAGCACTTTTGAAAAGATATATGTATGAACTGTGTGTGGAGAGTTGGAACTCTGAAATAAACCTTTTACATCTGGTGACAGAACATAACTGCCCAACATCTGAATATAATAGAAGCACTTTACCCTTAGATCATTCTTTATCATGAACAGATCTGTCTTCACAGTCTATATTTTTAGCAATATGATGCAATACTTTTTTATGGCATACTACACAAAATGCATTTTTTGTTGAAGCACACAATAAACTTTTGTCATATTCCACATGGTTTTCTTTGAGATACCAGTCAGATATTGTAATACATTTGCATAATGCCTTACTATCAACCTGCCCTAATAAGGTTTTACATTTACTAATGTGCTGTGTATACCAACATTGCAATTTACTAAAGTTTGGTTTACTCCTGCATGAATTATAAATAATATCCATACTGTCTAATAACATCCAAACTGTCTAATAATATACAAACTGTCTAATAGCATTCACACTAAAATGTGACCCAGAAAAAAAGTCTTACCAGTTAGCAAGAAAACAGGTGATCAGGCTGTTGTTGCTGATGACTGGAAATTTTTCAGTCACTTGAGAAGCTGGTGAAGTACAACAGGCAGCGGACTGCTGCACAAGTGGATACCCACCTTTTCTTGGAGAATATATGGCACTGTGACTTTCTTGAACTAGTCTCACTCTGGATTTTAGATATCTAAAAAACTTTACTACTGCAAGCTGTGTAAACTGAAATACTTCTGTTTAGGATTTACACATACGTACAAATGTTAGTTACTGCAATGTGACTGAAGTGACCCTCTGCAGGGCTTAGCATTACTCCCCCTGTGTTTGAATGCAGTTTTTAGGTTAAAATGCAGGCTAGCTTGCCATTGAAAAATTATATTGTGCTGCTTACTGTGATGGATTTGAAGTCTTCTTAAGACACTCAGTCCTGCTGGCTGGATTCTGCTGAAATCAAAGTCTGGTTATATTTGCGTTCACAGTCTGTTGCATACAGAAACTTGCAGAATATAACTGATGAAAGAATATACTTTGCAGCATCAACTTTCGAGCAGTAACAAATAATGTTTTATAATAAACCAAATGGACTAAAGTTGCAACTTAAAGTACTGTTCCACTTTACTTCTCATATAATATAGATGATGTGAGAGATATAACATTTACCATGAGACAAATGTGTCTCTAACAATACCCCTAACATAACTGGATTCATGCAGATCTTTATATATGATTTTAGTCATGCACATACATATACATTTCCTCTTGGTATTCTATTTTGGAGAATTGCTCATCCTGTAGAAACAATACTAATTGTTGCAGATGCTGACGCAAACTGCTGACTTAATGATATTATTTTTCAGCTTCCTTATTTAACAATGTCTTGTCACATTTTTGCTGAATTTATAAAAGACCAGCTTTTCTGACAGAGTGAACATCCTGTATTCTATTTGGATCTTTGTGTCCTTGTGCCAATGCTGATAACAGTGTCATAAACATGTCCTGTTGTCCATGCATAAAACATGTTTTTAAGGAAACACATTGTCACAGTGTCATTGTCCATTCTTTAAAAGCAGATTTTGCATTTTTGCTCTTGCATACATCCTGTTTTTAAGTCTGTAAGGGAAAAATGTCCAATCAGCAGATTCCTTATTTTCCAAGCCACGGTCATTTAGTATGGATGCTGATCACATATTACTAAACTCTGTTTCTGCATTTAAGCAAGCTTTATTTTATATATTGTTTATGTTACATATTTGTAACAAAATTACTTTCAACCTTAAAACCCTGTTGAGCATAATCTTACACTTATCTCAAGGTGTGGGTGTGTGTCAGCTACCTGGGCAGGGACACGAAGCACTGGTGGGACAGAGAGGGTACTGGAGGTTAGTTTGCCAGCTAGGCTGACATCTGGACCCTATAGCTGTGCCAGTGGGGAGTCTTATTGGGGACCTGGAGAGCAAGACAGCAACCATCCCAGACTGTCTGTGATCTCTGTGTGCACTTAAGGGAAATTGTACTTTACTGTATGTATTAGTTATCCTTTACTCTTCTATGAGACAACCTACCTGGTGTTAGTGCTGAGGATTGAGGCTCCTTGATTGCTGGGCCAGCGCACGGTAGTCACAATGTATATCATATCAAAGTGTATAATGTATATTATCAAATTTTAAAGGGAAAGTGTCAAAGATCCAAAGTTTAGAAAATACTGCTTTTTGTAGAAGTGCATAAACCTTTTACTAAAAAAAAAAAAAAAAAAAAAATGTTTTACATTTCTTCTTTAATATCAATTCAATTGAGTCTTGTGGTGATTTATGTCTTGCCAGTACCACCCTCTGCCTGCACCCCTTTTTCTAAGAAGATTATGCTAGTGAAGTCAAGAGTGAATTTATGGGTGCCCAATCAATCATCTAGTACTTGCTTCAACAATGATAGTATACCACACTGTTTAACTGTCAGGGGCAGTCTGTCTTGGAGGTGGAGGAAGTGATGTGTGATGATTTTGTCTCCCCGTCACATTTTATTTACCTGTAAGTGAAGATTTAGGTATCTTGAGCTGGCATTTGTGGAACTAATAAACTTGTGGAGATACAAAAGATCTAGGACAACTATATTTCTTATGCCACACAAGCAAGGCATTGATCTACCCTCAAGAGTCTAATAAAGTGGCAGTGCTTCCAGTCTCTGTCAGGAACTCAGGGTCATTATGTCAATGATCTTATGACTTATGGGTTCCTTGTAGTTGGTTGATGTGTTTTGTGAGGTACTTCCTGAAAAGGACATTGTACTTAATTGGCCTAATAAATGCTGAATGTAAAGTGACATTGCCCTTTTTAAATCTGAATGACATTTTCTTGGCAATTAACTGCACTAAATAGAAGGATTTTCTGACAACTTTATTTTACTTGATGATTGAGTGAAAGGGAATTTTCAATTCATGACTCATGGCCCTGAACAATATTTTCATTCTGAAGTGGGGTATTGTCTGTGCTATAGGCTGACAAAAAGGGGTGCCTACTAAATGAGACAATATTGCACTTTTCTGCATTTAATCTGAGCCTGTTTTCAATACACTAGTTATTGGTAAAGGGTGGAGGAATCCCCAGGGCTGACAATAATTCACTGTTTGCAGTCATTGGCAACCTTAGTTAGACAGAGATCCTTGTTTACAGACTGCAGATCAAAAAAGTAAATACCAAAAAAAAGATGTTCAAATACTGAGCCCTCAGGTGAGGACTGGTTGCCTTCATTCTTTCTGATAAGACAATTGCCATTGGCATTTTGAGGATTCAATGTTTTAGCCAGTCTGCTATCCCTCTTACTATCATCATCAGCCCCCTTTTCCCCCATTTTCTACATGAGATTGGGGTGCTGTAATAACTGTCACCATCTTTCTCAATTCATTGCCACATTCCTGCCTTCTTCAGCACTCATACCTGACAGGCACAGATCTTCTCTCACACAATCCATCCACCTCTTTGCTGGATGTCCTCATTTCCTCTTACCTTCTTCCTGTCTGCCCCAAATCTTCCTCACCAGACTGTCTTCTGTTTTTCTGCTCATGTGCCTCAACCACTGCAATCTGTTCTCTTTGATCTTTTCTTCAACTGGAGATATTTTGGCTTCAACTCTTATCCCCTCATTTCTTCCTCTTTATCATATCTGCTGTGATATCATATGAGCCTGCTGCTTTATCATATCTGCTGTGACCTCATCTGAGCCTGCTGCTCTCCCTGACTTCATTTTCCTTAGTGCTATTCTTACCTCTTCTATGGTGGGCACCTCCTCTTTTCTCATAGGCTGTTTCTGGGGCAGTACAGCTTCTGTGGGTTTTTCTTCATTCAGAAGGTACTGAAAGTACTCTGTTCATCTGCCTTTGATGTCATGTGGACTGGTGAAATTGTTGCTGGCATCCCTTATGAAGAGTGTCTGACTGTGTTCTTTATCTTTCGGTCTTTGTCTTGCAACCTGATATAGTGTCTTTGTGCCATCTACTGCGTCACTTTCCAGAAGCTGGTAGAGTGCTTCTGATGCTCTGTTCTTTGCTATTGCAATGTATTTCTTAGCTTCTTTGCTAGCCAGCCAGTATTTCTTCCTAGTCTGGTCCATTTATTTCTATCTTTCACTTTTTCCTGAAATCCTTCTTTCTTTTGATGATTTCCTGGACTTCTGTATTCCACCACCACCTTTCCTTATGAAAAGAGAAAGGCCTTTACCTTGGAATTACTATGCCTGTGTGATTCATTGTTGATACCTTTCTGCACCTTGTTTCTGATAGTCATAGCAAAGTAGGAGGAGTTATGATGTTAGGTATATCAGTTTTGCTGCTCACATTTTTGGTTGTATCCATTTGTTTTCTAAGAGCCTTTGTCTATGTGTTTGATGTCTGCAGGTTGAGAGTTATGATGACCTCAATTTGTTTAGGCATTCTTCATGCATTGCTGGTGACATGAAAGGAGGTTGGTACTGCGCTAGTATGTTGTAGATTATCTTATTTACATTAACAATACATGGAGTATTTCTAGGTCATTATTTCACTGTATAAGACTAGATATGATGGAATTCTGGAGGAATATAGATAACCTTCCAATGGCCATGGGGACTTTCAAAGTAGAGGATTTGAATGAGTAGTGGGTACTGAGGTTAGGCAGGAAGGGTGTGTTCTCAGCACATAGGATATTTTCATACCTAGCTAATCTCTAAATGCAACACAGTCACTTTAAATCACTTTTATCCCCTGTCAAATGATGCGACCAGTTCGAATATGGACAGAAAAGTGATACTGATACTGCCACACAATGTTTTAATAGCCACTAAGCAAGCAAAAATAATCCATAACAAGCACACATCCCAGCTACAGAGAGGTACCACCTAATCTGCAGTAGGGATCCTGTCTATAGTGGCTAACTTATGACTAAATTCCTCAGCTCTGTGAACATCTGCAGTTACTTCAGTGTCTGACTCTGAGTGTAGAAGGGGATAAACTACAACTATCCACAACTACCCCAGCTTTCTACTACATTTGTTTACTGTACTACAATTTTATTAGGTATCAGAAGATACCTTTTAGTGTTAACAATCAGCATGAACAGTATAAGAGGTCATGCATACATTTATCTATTTATCAACTGAATGTATATTGCTGTCTTTACACACATATTGCAGAGCATCTTAAGGTGAACTTTACACACCCTCAAAAACAAGTGTTCCACTTTCGCATTCCAACCCTGGTAGTTGACTAACCAGACTGCATCCCCCATTGCATATTCCTTGATCCGCCACTGGATAGTTTTGAGACCTATGATTATTTCAGTGATAACACCAATACTATCAACTGTGTAACTGTGACAATAAAGACAACCATGGAACATATAATGATTGTTGGAGTGTATAGACCACCAAAGTCAAGTGCAGATGACCTTGAGGAATTCATACATTTCTTGCATCAAACACAAAAGGGAAGAATAATATTAGCTGGAGAGTTAAATTTACCAGAAAAAGACTGGACTAATATTGATTCAACAATGTTAGTAAGGCATAATTCTCAACTCTACAGATTTTCACAGAATATCCAGAGTTTTGCCTCATATTTTTCATCTGTTTTTCATAACATTTTGGTTTTCTGGCAAATTAGTGGCAAATCATTGAAGATTGAAGTAAGAAAATAATGACAGACATTTGCACTTCAGACTTCATACCCTTCAGAAAATTCATGCTAATGCAAAACCTGTTATTTAATCAACTTTCTAAGTTTGTAAGTGCAAGATTTAAAAATTGTCCCTATTTACATACCTTTGTCCCACTTTTACTAATGGTGTTGTCCAGATTTCTTGCTCTAAGAAGTTGAGAGGTATGTAGTAAGGAAATTATTCACAACATATATTCAGGAACAACAATTGCTTCAGATTGTGTAAAAAATAACTACCAGGGGACAGAACATACTAGACATTGTGTTCCTAAAAAAATTACTCTTACTTCAAGTCAAGTTTTATCACTTTTGATGTGCAGTGATCATGGGATTATAAAGGTTAATTTGTTGCTAGATAATTCTGTCAAACTGAAATCTAAGCCAATGCACAGAAGGTTAATTTCAGATTATATGGAAGCAAAACAGTCACTGTGTAAAACTAACTGGAGTGAGGTGTTCAGTGGAAAAACTGCAGATGGAATGTGGAATGTTTTAAAAGAGGAATTGTTTGAGTACAAAAAAAAAAATATTTAACATCAGGATCTGGGCATACAACATCAGGGGAGGATATTTCCATAAGAACAGGATATCTGATTAAGGTGAGAGACAAAAAATATAAGAAATGGAAGAGAGGTCAAACTACAACTTTGAAAACTGAAATAAACAAGCTGGACAAACAGATTAAGCATTGTGTGAGACAAGATCAAGAAAAATTTAAAGAAAAATTATATAAAGATATTGAGCTTAAAGGGAAACCTTTTTATAGATACATAAGATGTGGAAGGAGTAAAGACACATACGTTGATAAACTGTGTGCAGATTCCAAAAGTTATTCTCAGACACAACATATTATAGGTATATTTAAAAAAATCTTATGCAAAACAGTTTGGCTCCACAAAAGGGGTGATAAGTTTTCCTAGTGACATCCAGGTAACCCTAGGTACTAGAATCAAGTTAAGATTATATTGAAAAAGAACTGTGCAGAAGTTGTGACAGAAGTAGTAACAATGACCTGAGAACATTCAGCAAGAACTTATTGTACCATTATATCTAGTATTCACTAAGTCATATAACTATGGGGAGATTCCTCAAGATTGAAGACATGCACTTATTAAACCTGTATTTAAGGGAAAGGGGAGTAGGATAAACCCAGAATCATACAGACCCTTAAGTCTACTTTCATGTTGTGGAAAATAATGGAGAAGGTAATATTGGATACGTTATTGTCAGAACTGGATAGGTTGAGACAAGAAACCATATATGGTCATGCATATGTTGAAAATAGATCTATTACTACCTGTAACATGATATTCTATAATAATAATATACTAACAGTTATGAATGAAAAATTTTTCTGTGATGAAATTTATATAGATTTGACATACTTCAGCATTTGACAAGGTCATACACAAACACTAATCAATAAATTAGTACAACTAGGTATTGATGTACTCTTGATAAGATGGATAGCTGCATGGCTTACAAACAGGACATGGCAAGTATCATACAGCAACTGGACAGGTGAAATTCTTTGTTACAGTCAAGGTGTCCCACAGGGCTCTGTCCTAGGCCCTTACTTGTTTAGATTGTATCTTTCAGACCTAACTTTTTCGTCTGCAGTGTTCTACAGTCTATATGCAGATTACCTGAAACTGGGTAAACTGATTGCATGTGTTACAGATAAGACATTTATTTATTTTATTTATTTATTTAAGTTCGATGATCGGGGAAAGTCCACTGGGCCAAGAAGATACCATTTTCAGTGGAGGCCTGGGGAGAAAAGCTCCACAATAATTACAAGTTACATTTCACATGTTACAAAAGGACATAGTTCATACACCTAATTAAATGTTTATAGATAAACTCCATGATATTTGCAATTGGCTTGTCACAATGTTACAAAAATGAAAAGACATAATTCAATATAGAGATTTCAACATTTACATAAAGTGAATATTTGCATGTCTGCAAAATAATTTGAGTAAATTGTCCATTTGGCCACAGGAGAATAATATCCTGATAAATAAATAAAAAACTAAGCATATGAGATTTGGAAGACATAAATTGACAGTTGAATATTTAAGGCAGCACACAGTGATTGAAACTGTATACTCATATAAGGACCTTGGTATATGGGTAAATTCATCTATGAGTTTTTCTAATTATATAAACTGATTGGTTAATGATAGTTGTACAACTATAAGTTGTATAAAAAGATTTATAAAGTCTAAGTAATGTAAAATGATGATGTTATTGTTTGTTAGTTACATTAGACCCAAACCTGAGTATGGAATAATAGTATGGAAACCCTATAAGAAAACAAGCATGAGTAAACTGGAAAAAATACAGCAGAAATATACAAAGGTAATCCATGGATGCAACAATTTAAGTTATTATGGGAGACTAAAATATCTGAACTTGTACAGTGTCTCTTACAGATATCTAAGAGGAGATCTTATTCAGGTATATAGGGCATTTAGAGACAATTACCTCTGGGAATGTTTGCGGTTATCAAAAAGTATTAGATAATCATCAGATAACCTGTATAGAAGATTATGTTATATAATATAATATATATATATATATATATATATATATATTATATTATATTATAGCATAAGAGGGGTCCTGATGGAGAGATGAAAAGTCAGCAAGCAAAGGAGCATAGCAGTGCTGAAATTAAATTCATCCTCAAGTCTTGGTGAGTACCTTCATGAGGTGGACCCTGTTTTTCACAAAATCTCACCAAGGCGATATTGATATATAGACTGTATTTATATATAGCATATATCATGGACAGAAGTAAATCAAAAATGAAAAAAAAGATAACTGGGGGCACAAGACCCAGGATGAAAAAGTGCCCAATCCTGGTAGACTCACTGGTGCCAGGACTGGAAAAAATGACAGTAGAATCCTCATGAAGAAATATTCCTACAATTGTGCCAGGCCAGGCTCAGGGGAGGATGGCCCCCTTGTTGTAGAAGAAAGCAGCAGTCCACAAAAAGGACAAAAATTGATTGGCCAGGAAAGAGCCATAAAGATGATACAGTGGACTACTGAGGATAAGAAAGAAATTATGTATTGTTATTATTATGCAAGAAGCCCAGAATTTCCAGATACAAGATATACAAAATGATTAAGAGAGAAATTAGAGGAAAGAAAAATACTTTTGCAGGAAAAACTGTCAGAAGCTTCAGATAAAAATTTGCCTTCATTAATACAACAGATTTTTGAAAAACAGTATATAGATCAAGAAACTTTGATCTCTTTGGAAAAAAGAAGCCTTTGAGGAAGTGGAAAAATATAAACAGCAAAACTTAGAGATATTTGAAAAAGCTAAAAAAGAGATATGGACATGGGAAAGAAAGAGAGATTTGATATGATGCAATATTTATGCAAATGAGAACTCTAAGTTAACTAATATAGAGAAGGCAGTCTCAAAAGTATTCAAAGACAAATACAGGCAAAGGCATCCAGATATGGAACATTTCACAATAAAAAGATTAATAACACAAAAACATAATGTAGAAAAGATGATTAGTAAAGTAAAGGTTAAAGAAATAGAAGTTGAAGTTTTGGAGTGCCTGCAAAGTGAAGGATTTAATTTAGAAGGTCTAAGACAGACTACATCACAGTATGCTAGAGTATGTCCCCAGAATAAGGACAAGCAAGACGACCAGGAGACATGTGAAGAAGAAATATGGACAGGGGAAAGGAAAAGAGATTTAATATGGTGTAATAATTATACAAAGGAGAAAGCAAACCTAATTAATACAAAAAGAGCAGCACCAAAGATATTTGAAGAAAAATATAGGCAAAGGAATCTGGATATGAAAAACTTTACAATACAAAAAATAAGAAGACTAAGAGGAAAAGTAGAAAAAGAAACGAGTAATGGAGAAGTCAAAGAAATAGAAATTGAAGTAATGGAACAGCTGCAAAGAGAAGGATTCAGTGTAGAAAATCAAATGCAGAAAGCACCACAACAGGATAGAGCAATGGATATCCAAATTAAGGGGAAACCAGTGGAACAGGAAGTAACTTGACAGGTGCCATATCAAGATATTTTGGAGCCTTCCACAGGAAACCAGTATAAAAGTTCACTTGAAGCTAGACAGGAAGGAAAGAAACAGGAAACTGTGGAAACTCTGATGCAGTCAATGTTGAGGAGTGATAGGCCAGTGAGTTCCCATATGACAGAGCAACAGACGGCACAGTATGAAATTGAAGAGAATGTGCCACAGGAAGATGCTATAGAATTTTCTATAGAATGCCCACAGGAAATGGAAAACAAGGGATGCACCCTCAGTATGGAAGAAAAGGAGTTAAAAGAAGAGTTGCTTGATTTAATAGACAAAGACAGATATATCAAGATCAATGAGAGAAATAGACTGCAGAAGTTTAATAAAACCACAAAAGTCAGAAGCTTGATAAAACAAATGAACACAGTAATTACCACTGTCCATAGAGACCCATGCGCTATAACAGAAGTAAACAGAATAAATTACTGTGCTGCTAAATTAATAACTGATAAAGTTCTACCACAGGAACATAGGGTAGCGAGGGAAAAGAGGGGGCAACAGTGAATACCATCATGGAAATACTGAATAGAGAAAACTATAAAGCAGCTAAGACAAGAAGTATCATTGTTAGAAGATTATAGAAGAGGGAACAGATCAATGAAAATATTAAGAAAGATAGATGTTTTAAAAGAAATGCATGGTATTAGAACAGACCAGGATCTATTATGCACTATTGGAGATAACAAACTAAAAATTAAAAAAAACAGGCAGAAAGACTTAGAAGATACGAAGATAAATATAAGGGAAAAACACAAAATAAACAAATTATTGATGACCCAAAAACAATTTTATAGAGAACTGGGAAATAAGGTAAAAGGAATAGATAGACCGCCAAAAAAAGAGGAAGTAGATACATTTTGGAGAAGTATCTATGAAGATCCTGTGGAACATAACAAAGATGCTAAATGGATAGAAGAAGCAAAATAGAGCATAGGAAGTTTAAAGGTACAGGATATGAAATGGGATGAAATAACAACTAGAGAGATTGAAATAAAGTTGAGAAAAGCCTCTAACTGGAAAACCCCAGGCCCAGATGTAGTACCTAACTTTTGGCTTAAAGTATTAACTACTTTGCACAATGATTTAGCCATGAGTATGAACTATTTATATATGTACCCCGAACACACACCCCGCTGGTTAACAACAGGAAAAACAATGCTCTTACTTAAGAGTGAACCTGCAAGCTACCCAAAAAATTATAGACCAATAACTTGTCTTCCGAGAACATACAAACTATACATGGGAATTGACGCTGACAGAGTTTATAGTCATTTAGAAGAAGACTCAATTATGGCAGTAGAACAAAAGGGCAGTAAAAGAAAGTCATATGAAACAAAGGACCATTTGTTGTTAAACAAAGTTATAGTGGAGAATTGTAAGAAGGGGAAGAACCGAAGTATGGCATGGATTGACTACAAAAAGGCATTTGATAGTATCCTACATTCATGGATAAAAGAGTGCTTAAAAATGTATAAGATACACCCTACACTGATTGATTACATTGCAGTAACCATGAAACAGTGGCAGACCACTATGCAATTAAGCCATGATAAAGGACAGATTATTATCCCAGGGATAAAAATTCAAAGGGGATATTCCAGGGTGACTCTCTGTCACCCATGTTATTCTGCCTTGCCATTAACCCATTAAGCTGCTTACTTAGCCTAGGCCATGGCTACAATTTGGCTTCTAGAAAACAACAAAGTCTAATGACTTCTCATCTTCTCTTTGTTAATGATTGAAAATTGTATAGATCATCAGATGAGGAACTGAAAGTACAGCTGCAGGTTGTCAAAACTTTTTCAGATGATATTGGAATGTCATTTGGTATTGATAAATGTGTAAAAGCAAGCTTTAAAAAAGGAAAATTGCAGCACCAGGAAAACAGTTTGGGACAAGAATGTGATATAAAAAAACATGAGCAAGAGGGGGTGTATACATACTTGGGAATTGATGAAGGATCAGCAATAAAACATGAACAAATGTGAATAAGGCTTAGTAAGGAGTACTTTAGAAGACTTAAATTAATCCTGAAAACAGCATTGACACCTAGGAACAAGATCCAAGCTATAAATCAATTTGCTCTTCCTGTCCTAACTTATAGTTTTAGAGTGATTGACTGGCCCCAAAAAGTGTTGGATAGACTGGATATCAAAACAAGAAGGATGCTTCATGCTCACCAAATGATTTATAAAAATCAGTGTATACCAAGATTATATATCCCCCGTGATGAAGGAGGGATGGGCCTCCTTGAAATTGATTACATGTATAGATCTGCAATCGTGGGACTCCACACTTATCTACTGACCTCACAAGATCCAAATGTGGTGAAAGTTTTGAAACCTGGGGAGTATAAATCTAAGATGACATCTCTGCTTAATTTAGCAGAAGCATATTGACGTCAAGCAGGAATGGAAATCAAACCAGAAGTGGATAAAAAACAGACAGCAACTGAATGTGCTAACAAACAAAAGAAAGAATATAAGGTGAAGGACCACATGAGAAGGCAAGAAATGTGGAAAAAAACATAAATATAGTTGCAAGAATAAAAAACTTCTGGAAGAGCCTCATGTTGATAAAGAACAAACGCAGGAATGGTTAAGAAGAGGTGAATTTACATCAAGAAATGAAAGGTTAATGTTGGCAGCCCAAGATAGTGTGCTGTGTACATGCTTGTTTACTAAGTCCATTGAACATGTGGGAGAAACAGACATATGTAGGTTTTGTGGAACTGAGTTGGAAAGTGTTATGCACCTTATTGCTGGTTGCGATGCTCTAATGGCAGAGGGACTGTATACTGAAAGGCATAATAATGTGTCGAGATTGTTACACTGGAGATTGTGCAAACATTATGGTATCGAAGTGGCTGAAAAACATTGGAAACATGAGCCACAGAGAATCATAGAAAATTATGAAGTTTACATCACATGGGATCACCCAATACCAACAGTCCAAAAGATAGATGCTAGAAAACTGGACATAGTGATCCAAGAAAAGAAGACAAAAGTAGCATTGATCATTGAAATTGCCACACCTAGTGACTATAGTGTCTTGCGTACAGAGAGACACAAAGTCATAAAATACCTTGATCTGCAGGCTGAAACGAGAGCCATGTAGAAGAAAGATACCCAGACAGTTCCAATAGTAGTAGGAGCAACTGGTCTTATAAAAAAGAATTTACAATCATATTTAGATATGTTACCAATTCATGTAACACCATATGAATTGCAGAAGGAGTCATTGCTGGGCACATTGCGGGTATCAGTAAGAGCACTTTTGGCTAACATCAAAGAGTGAAATAATACTAATTTCATGAACTTTAATTGTACTCTGACTTAGGAATGGGGTCCATTCCCGTCATGGTATTAGAAACCCAAAAGACTTGGAGAAATCAAAAAGATTATATAAGAATAAGAAGTGTACTAATTGGTTATCTGACAGAGTAGCTGATGCATGGAACAGACTACTAAATTACATTAAAGCAAGTACTAGTTTAGATATATTTAAGAACAAACTGGACACATTATGAGAATGTGTTCTGTTATACTGGCATACTAGAAGGACATTAATGCTCATGCTTGAAATATTTGTATGCATGTATGTATGCATGTATAGTCATCCCTTATCAGGCCCATAATTGAGTATAACATCCCCTTTGGTATGCACTGTTCCAGGCACCTGCAGCAACTGGCGAGACCCCAGAAATTTTTAACTAAGAAGATCCAGGGTCTTCAGCACATGCCTTACATGAATAGACTGAAGTCTTTGTCACTGTACTCAGTAATATATAGGCTGTTTAGGGGAGACTTGCGCCTGACTTGCAGAACACTCTCTGACCCCAACCTGATGAAGTTGCTGTAAGTCAAATGGGACAAGAATTACCTGCTCCAGTGATGTAAAGCTGGCCTGTGATTTAAATAGGACATGCTGGAGAGATAAGTTCATCTCACAGAGGTTGCCACTTTTCTGGAATAGGCTACCAATTCATGTTAAGCAGACCACCTCTATGACTCTGTTCAAAAGGAGCCTGGATGAATGGATGGGAAACCACAAATTTTTGTGAGGAATAGCTCCCACATTTCTCTTGGACATGGACAGTCATTACTAATAATAATCTTAGGTGTTGAGTAGACTTTTACTTTTGAAATATAATGAGTGTAATAGGCTAGGCTTAAAATGAACCTCAGGTCAATAGCCTAGTAACCTCCTATGAACCTACGAACAAAACATGACACAACATTAATTTTTTAAGTGAATTCAACTCAAGTGTTATTTAAAACTGTTCCCTGGCATTCTCAACCCTATCCACCCCCTCCATTTTTGATTTTGTCCAGACTTCTTGAGATAAGAAGTTGAAAGATGTGAGCATGCTCTATCAGCTGTGGAAAAAATAGAAGCAGATAGGTTATTTGATTTACTCTTCTGCATGAAATATAAATGGGCTAGATAATAAAAAGAGAAAGTGTTTTAGCCCCGATCAATAAATATAAGCCTAGAGTAGCTGCCCTCAAAAACTGTTTGAGACAACAGTGGATATAAGAAAATAAGTAATCTGCACATTTGGGGGGGGGTATACCTAAAGTGGATTAAAAGCAAGCTGATATGAATGAGGAAGGAAAGCATCTATTTTTTTTTATTTTACTTCAGAAAATAGATGTTTTCACATGTTCTTTAACTTACCAGGATGCCAGTTAGTGTAGTAATTCTCAGTCTCATTTTAGGAGGAACATAATATTTTAACCATTCAACCTGCAAATCATATGATGTTGACAAGCATTTTCTGAAGTAAACTGTCTGCAGCTGTAATGATTATCTTTATATACTGACTGTAAGACACCAGCTTTTCTCAAAAAATATCTATTAGTTGGTAGTATACAAAAAGATTTTAAGCCACCTAATTTACAGCTATGATCTCTTCTTCCCTGACTGGAGTGACTATGGGATCTGATCTCCGTCCCTGCCTGTGTACTTGGAGGATACAGAAGTACCCAGCCCTGATGCTCTCTTCTCCTTAAATGGTTTGCTCACTGATATAGTGTGCATATGAAGAGCAATGGAATCATTTTTTTAATGGGGGAGGAGCAGGATGGCAGGGATCTGAAATATTATTTATATCCCTATTTTTAACTGCATTTTTGCCAGTTTTGTCCAACAAGCCTTAGACACAACATTTCTTCTTTGAAAAAGAAACATAAAAATCATTCTTAGATTGTTTCCTCAGTCACAATTTTGTTCAACCCATCACTAAACAAAGGTTGTAGATGAAAAAGCTTCTAACATGCATCTCAGATGATTTAGAGCCCCATAACTTCTGGTTGTCAAGTAGACCTCCAGACACCCAGCTTAATTATTACCTGAGAGCTCCAAAACTGCCACGGCCTTCAGACAAAGACTGCTTTAATAACAAAATGACAAAGCCAACTGGCTTACTGACAGAACCCACACTGTAAAAGTAGCCGACTCCAAATCCAGCTCCAGACAAGTAACAAGTGGAGTACCTCAGGGTTCAGTCCTGGGACCGCTCTTGTTTGGCATCTCCTTCTCTGAAGTACAGGCCAACAATATGGGGCTCTGGCTAACAAAGTTCGCAGATGACTGCAAACTGGGAGCCATTATTGAATCCGCATATGATATGGATATTCTACAAATGGGCCTTACAGAAACAGATGCTTGGTGCCAGAGCCATGGGCTCAAACTTAATGCCAAGAAATGTATAGCTATTCCCTTTGGGAAAAACCATGTACCCATGAATTACCACATAGGTGGGAGCACACTAAACACTGAAAGTGTGATGAGATACTTAGGGACACAGGTGGACAGTGGTCTCACCTTTGATAACCACATCGCCACAACAGTCAGGAAATCCTTTGATGTGGCACACCTCATCATTAAGGGCTTTTTATCCAGAAAGAAGGAGGTCACTGCCCCACTGTACTCATCCCTCATTACCCTCATACATCATAGGTGTATACTAGGCTAACAACCACAAGGGCCTTTATAAGCCTAGCCATGCAATCCAAATGTGTCCCATAAGTCATACGTTTTGGACATTTATATAGGGGTAATGGTTGGTTACAATATTTACTGAATGCATCTGTCCATCAGAAATGTGTGTGACAGACAAAGAGTGAATTTTTAATTTCCATCCAATGGTCCAAGTTGCAGTTGTTCGGACAAAGACACTGCAAATTCAAATTGCCCCCTTCACATCTCCCAATAATCTCAAGCAAAACATATTCTTTAAATAAAACTAAAAATGCAGCTGCAGTCCATCATGGTAATGGGAATAGGATCCTCCAGGGAAATATTCACCAGTCATCTTGTGTCTCACTCAACTATGAACAACTAAAACTATCTGCAGGTCATCTTTTAAAATAAACAAAACCTCATGAGTTCTTACTTTAGTTCTTTAATTCTCAGGGGCCTCTTGGCATTTTGTCCTACTGAATGGCTGTTTATTTAAGTCAACAAGCCCAGCAGCAATTGGGCATAAAGTGTTTGCTGCAAACTCAGATTGTCTCTTTCACATCTCCTGATCATCTGACGCAAAACATTTTTTAGGTTATATAAAACTAAAAATGCAGCTGTTGTCCATAATGGGGATGGACAAAGCATTCTCCAGGGAAATATTCACCCATCATCTTTTGTCTCACTCAACTGTAAGCAACTGAAATCATCCACAAGCCATCTTTTAAATGCATAAAAGCTCAAGAGCCCCTACTTTAGGTCTTTAATTCTCAGTGTCCTCTTGTTTTTTTAATTCAAGTTAACAAGTCCAGCAGCAGTAGTGCTGGAGATGTTTGCTGCAGATTGGTTGTATTTTAAAGCTTCTCGTTTCAGATGTGCTGACATTAGCAACAAACACTGCCGTGCCTGAAATTCAAGGATCCACTAGAAAGTAGTGCTTCAAAACTGGAGAAGAATTTTTGATGATTGGAGAACCAGACTAAATGTTGTGTTTCCAGACTCTGAGAAAAGGAAAATGGACAGGTGGAGGCCATAAGTTTAGGACTACTGGGTCTTGTGACTATTACACCTGCTAGCCTGCACCCTAGACTGCACCTTCTTTTTAGCAGGACTACAGCAGTCATGCCTGGGTTGATTTTATGAACACCCATCCAATTATCCTCGTCAATTTTATCAAACTAATTTATCTGCAAGGTGAGTTTAATCCAGAGACAAGGGAGATGTTGAGTAATGAATGTATCTCTCTATTTTGTTTTATTGATCTGTTAAAGCAAATTTGCATTTCTTTTTCTGGACTGTTTGCATTTTTTTGATTTTTGAAAGTAAAAGAAATCCTGGACTACTGGTTTTCTGATTGCTCAGAGGGAAAGGCATAGTTCTCATCTAAAGAGTTTATAAGGGACATAAAAGAGGGACAGTATCTCTACTCTTTTCTGGTAGCTTAGAAATTTTAATTCAGTGATCCTTTTTGCCAGGAAGCTCCTGGGTCTGTTCAACTATTTGATGTGTGTGACAAAGAATGTGCCAAAGAGGGCTTGTACTGTATATTTGCTCTGATCAGTGATGAATACAAGGTTATGATATTCCCTTGACGATTAGATTTCCTGAATATCATTGCTACATGGTGGACAAATGGGAGGAATTATCTACCAAAATGTCCAGGTCTCTAACTGCATTTTCATTTTGTAGGGTAGTATTATTAGTGCTATATTATGGTGGTATAATTTATCTACAAAATCCAACAAGTTTGCATTTTTTAGTATTTAGTTTAATCACATTTTCACTGCACATGGCATTTATAATTGTAAGAATCTATCAATTTGTTGGATGACTTCTCTGTCAGACGGAGCTTTGACAATGACTCCTAGTCTTCAGTCATCTCTAGACTTGGTTAGCCATATGTCTTATTTCTTTACTCTGCAGGTCAGAAAAGTAAATACCAAACCAAACGAGTTTGTGCACTGAACTCTGTCAGGCACCCTGATCACCATCATGTCTCTGATGCTACCTCTTACACCAACAGCATGTGGGTTCTGTCTTTTAGTCAATTTACACACTGGAATTGATCTGTAAACCATTTCATTTATTAATTATGTTACCTTGGGGGATGGTGACAACTGCCTTGGCCAGATCAAGGTTAGCACTGTGCACAGTACAACCACTGTCAACAACTTG
>NC_056739.1:1904485240-1904592740 GCF_019279795.1 Protopterus annectens | reverse complement strand
ATTCTACTCCGTGTAAGCATGTGTGTGCGCGTGTAAGCCAGTGTGAGTGTGTTTTCTCTGGTATGTGCGTTGCTCCTCCCTGAGGAAACAGAAAGGAAAAAGGAAGCAGAAGAAATAGTAGGAAGCTAGCAGGGAATACTGGTGGAGCTAGCAGGTGAAAACAATTAGAAGCAGGCAATTACACAGGCAGAATACTAACCCAGCCCAGCACTTAAAACTCTGCAAACAGCAGTGCAGAATGTTTCTCTCAAGAGACACAGCAACACAGGAGTAAGCTATTAGAAGTGAAAACTGAAAAAGCTTCACTCAGACCAAAAATGCTAGGGGCTGCCAGAGCTGTCATAAGGAGACATAGGCAACTTGCTGAGGGTGGTGACAATGCAAATGCTGCCAGACAACCCACAGTGAGGAGACAGAGAAGAGTGTACAGCCCCAGGGGTTACATGAGCTGGAGATAGTGGAGCGCTATAGAGTGGACAGAGATCTCCTGCAGGTAATTGTTGAGCTGTGCAGACCACGCCTCACACACAGAACCAACAGAGGGGAACCCATCCCAGTGGAAACCAAGGTATGTGTTGGCCTAAGAATACTAGCAATAGGTACCTTCCAGAGACCAACTGGTGATATGATGGGGATCTCACAGGCATCAGCATTCAGGGTACTGCACCAGTTCCTGGATGCCATGTCGGCACATGTCGGAGATCATGTATATTTCCCCAATTCCCGTGAGGCATTGGCCAGCAATATGCATCTCTTCCAGCAAATAGCGGAATGTGATGAGGTAGTGGGTGCAATAGACTGCATGCATATACGCATCAAGGCACCAGCTGGTGAGCGGGGTAGGGCCTACACTAACCACAAGGGCTTCCCCTCCATCAACTGCCAGGTTGTGTGTGATGCCCAGGGCATAATAACCAATGTGTGTGCTGGCTGGCCTGGAAGTTACCATGATTCCCATATCTGGCATCTGACGCAGCTGTACCAGACATTTGCCAATGGGGACATCCCACATGGTCACTTAATGGGGGATGCTGGATATGCACTGGAGTCGTGGCTGATGACACCCATCAGAAATGCACACACACCCAAACAAGAACGCCATAATGAGGCACACCACAAACACGAAATGTAATAGTGCATGTGTTTGGGCTGCTCAAGTCACGGTTCCAGTGCCTGGACACATCTGGTGGAGCCTTGCAGTACTCACCAACTACATGTACCCAAATTGTCATGGTATGTGCTATGCTACATAATATGATTCTGTGAAAACAGCTGCAGCAGGACCAGCGTAGGGGTGGGACAAACAGCCCTCCACCATTGCCAAGGCCGTCACAGGCAGAGCGTGACTCAGAGGAGGAACAACCTGAGCCTGCCCCAGTAGGCAGAAGGAGGCGTACCCAGTATTCCCTGGCCTTGGCAAAGAGGCAACGCATAGCACATACACTGGCCCAGTAGGAACCCTGGGAATGATACCTCTCTCTGACTCACTCATATAGTAAAAGGGATGCCTAACATGACACAACCTGCTTTCAGACATGTACAGGGAGTGTAGTATGTGCATCCGACATAGTCAGCCCTGCAGCACCACCTGAGGCATGGTTGCCATGTGTTAAGCAATGTAACACCATCTAGTATATGCAAACATGATGACCCTGCCAACATCCCACCTGCACCAAGCATGATGCCACACTATGAAGACAACAAGACCAAGTACAATAATTGGCTGAAGTATTGCTGCAAGTTACAGGAAAACAAATGTCTGACAGCCTGGGATGACATGCTGAGCAAGACATGATGCACCACCTGCTAGGGATGGCACGCACCCAGCACACCTGGCTGTGTGGATACTGGCAAAGGCTGTTATCACCCCCACTGTGCCTTGAATAGGTAAGGCTGGAAACACAAACACATCACCATTGGTAGCAGAAGGTATAACAACCTGGATGTAATGCTACCCAGTGCCAGAGGTCTAAACTGCAAGATGCATGCAGACCAAACCCACCTCAGCATGGAGAATGGTAATATCTGTTCTGTAACAGAAACCTGGGTCAAGGCTCAGAAGAGCACCCTAATAGTACCAGGTCATGCCATATACCATGCTGCACAGCCCCAAAACATGGAACAAACTACAATAGGAGTGTGGCTTACAATAATTGTCAAGGATAACCACACCCCCAGGTTGGTACCATATCAAGAAGTAGCATGGACTATCTGTGGGCAGGTAACAGTGGCCCGGACTGTGTCCCAGTTTGCAGCCTGCTACAGACCACCCTCCCAAATGCAGGAACCCCAGCAGTCTTCCTGAAGACACTGCAGAGTATGAATGCCTCACCAAATACCAAACAAGGCACACACAAATTATGACATAGGTGGTACTCCATTATGTACGGAAGAAGTAATCATAAATCTAAGGCTACAAGTGGACAGTAACCTGTCATGTGACACTGACATTGCCAAGGTGGCCAGGAAGACCTGCTATATTGCCCACCTTAACATGAAAGGATGAACATGTACATCAAGAGAGGTCACTGTGCCCCCATACTCTTCACTTATCATGCCCATACATGACAACAATGCCCCATTTTGGATGTACCATACCTGACACCTGCAGCAGTCAGAAAGACACCAAACGTACCTCACCAAGAGGATAAACTGTCCAAACAATTGTCATCTGCTGGCTGGCTGAAGAAACCCCAGACCAATTCACATGCATACTGCCCAGTCAGAGGCGATGTATGCCTGATGTACAAGGCCATGTCCAATCCACAATGAATGGACATGCTCCATTGCAGAAACCACAAATCCAGCAGAGACACCACAATGAGATATCTGAACTGCAACACATAAATAAATGGGATGTGCTGGAGGGACAGATACATAACCCAGAGGCTCCTTACACTCTGGAACAGAATCCAAGTCCATGTTAGGCATAGCTCCACACTCATACTCTACAAGAGAAATCCTGTCGAGTGCATGGGACATAGTAGGTTAACACTGGGGGCCATCTCTGTGTCACATCTAGTAAAGTAAACCCTAAATGGGCATAATATGCACATTGTAAGGGGTGACGAAAGCCACACACAGTCTGTCTAGGCTCAAACATGGCCAGGGCAGATAGCCTAGTATGAACCTATGAACCTATGATGAGACAAATTGTGCAGGACACAAAGGATAATCACACAGCTGTCCTAACTGATGGTAGCAACCATAGTAGTAATCCACAGATATGCTCTGCATTACTCAAATATCACAAACAATACACCAAACCCACACACATTGTCAACATCCAACCTAACAGATTCTTTGCAAACTCCCCACCAGCACCAAACTGCCAAATATATATCCCAGCAGACTGCTGGCCCCCTGACATTGCAGATGCTGCGGTAACAGCCAGCATCTACAAAGCAAACCACACAGCATCAATGGTACCAGATGGTGTCCTGGGTTGTGTCCAACAAGAACTGTAAGAAGAATGGAACACCAAACAGCACTACTGCTCACTCTCAGCTTACCACAGGATATGTACCCAAAGAGCAGTGTACAGCAACAGTGGTCCCTCACCACAAAGGTGGTGCCTGAATGGATACTGCAAACTATCACCCCTCAACCCTGACTATCTTGGTCGGCAAAGTAATGGAGAGGATCATCATGGACACCAGGAATAACGATATTGGGTAACTACATACATTGGACCCTACCCAGTGTGGCTTTCATAGGGCATATCCTGCCCCTTAAACATGTCCGACTCATGTGACACATGCACCAAGGCCATTGATGAGGGGAATGTGGTTCACACAGCCTATCCGGACCTTGTGAAAGCCTTCCTTAAAATACCCCAGTAGTTCAGTACAGATAAGCTCACCAGCCTAACTATAAACCCCTATCCAAGTAGATGGGTTGCAAACCAGCTCAAGGACAGAACTGACCTGGTCAGACATGCTCCAGCTATGTCAGACTACAAACCAGATAAACATGGCATCCCAAATGGCACGGTCCTGGGACCTCTCTCACATGGTATATATGTCACACAGGTACAGGCCAACATGGAAGGACTGTGTCTGAACAGGTTTGCAGATGAATACAAACTGGCCACCATATGGGACCCTAGGGCTGACACAAGCAGCCTACAGAAGGCACACATAGAAACAGACAAGTGGTGGAGCAGCCATGTCAACAAGCAAAATGCAGATTAGTGTATAGTCAGCCCCTGTGGAAACACAATACATGTCCACAATATACCACATAGGTGTTAACCCATTAAGTACATCAGGAGCAATATGAGACCTGGGGACACAAGGTGTTAGATATCCTGCATGTGACAACCATGTGTCCGTACTGGCTACAGACACATACCATATACCCATCTAATCATGAAGGTAAGCACAGCTAGGTCTGGGGAGGTCATTGTGCCTCTCCAGTCATCTATCGTCAGCCTCACAATTGTGTACAATGGCCCTTGTGGGATGTACATTAGCAGACACCTGCATCAACTAGAAAGACCGCAAAAATACACCACCAGGAGTATCTCAAAGCTGTAACAGATGCCATGTGTTGCCTGATTAAACACACTGCAGCTCCACACACTGCCATACTGGCCGGATAGAGGTGATCTGTGCCTAATGTACAAAGCCATGAGCAAGCTGGAATCAATGGACACTTGGCACCATGTAAACTCGGAATGCTGGTGACCTACGCACATGACAGGCCTGAACCCCAGCACTGACATAAACAGGACATGCTGTACTGATTGATCCATGACCCAGAAGCTCACTCCACTCATGACTGAACTCACAGTACAGGTTATCCAGGGAGTCCCTTATTGACTGTCATCCAGGGGAATAATGCTGACTGGATGTGAGATGGTAGGTTTACCCTGTATATCACCAGTATGTCACGGGTAGACAGAGGCACAGCACACTAACCTTGAAATATGTCAATGCAAACACCAGTGAATCTGGGTGTTGAAGGACAAACACTGTCTGACTAGCATTACAAATGGCCTAGGGCACATGGCCATTGTTTGTCACTGTCCACACAAGTTGTGGAATACATCAACAATGTTGGACAATCATGTTCTATGTTGGCCATATCTGAACAAAAAGCAACATGGTCATATCTACACAATTGCCCCTCAACCAGTCTGGTGTGTGCACTATAAATACATCAAGCAGTGATAGGACTAAAACCGATGACACTGCCCACCACAGTGAAAGTACTGAACCAGTACACTATACGACAATAACGTTTGGGCAGTCAAAAAGGATGTTGACAACTGTATGCAAACTATCCCATGGCAACCCTGCAGGCACAGCATAATGCCTGTTAGGTTCAGACACAAAGCAGTTGGGCAGTAATAACACAACCTGATGTCCAACACTGAACTGTACATGTAAAATCTAGATTAAGTCCATACACAAACACAAATGTGGTGGACCACAGATCTCAACATATGGAAAGTACACACTGGGCATGCTTGCACACTTAGATAAATGAGACGTGTCAGTCAGGAAGCCATATGAACTGTGAACTGGGCATGCTCACACACATAGGCCATCTTACAGTTCAGCAGTTGCACACACATATCTGGCATTTGTATGTGTTAATACAGGAACCTCCCACAATACAGAAATCTGCCCAGTGCACACAGTGAAATTACAACAGAGACATAAGTAAAGTAGTGGATCCCAGTCACATGCATACATCTGCCACAGTACACAAGTTGTTCATAGAGATAGGGGAAAGCAATGGCAATAAAGACCTACAAACAGTTGCGGAGCAACAGATACTTGCATGGTGTGTGCAATTATATGTGTAAGAGAAATGTCCCTTTTGGCAACTAGTACAACACACCACATGCTGCATATTCCCCTCTCTAAACACAGATGATGTCAGCACCCTATAAGTACAGCAGGAGAGGACAAGCATCCTAGTAATACCAATAGCGCACTCTGCTACTGCATCTCTCACTAGTGTCATAGCATAGTTAGGTAGGGGTTTGAATCCTACAAATGCCAAGTGTGTGTGTGTGAATGGGGGGGTGGAGTAGGGTGTGTGCAATCATATGTGTACGAGAAATGTCCCTTTTGGCAACTAGTACAACACACCACATGCTGCATATTCCCCTCTCTAAACACACATGATGGCAACTAGTACAACACACCACATGCTGCATATTCACCTCTCTAAACACAGATGATGTCAGCACCCTATAAGTAGAGCAGTAGAGGGCAAGTCTCCCAGTAATGCAAATAGCGCACTCTGCTCCTGCGTCTCTCACTAGTGTCATAGCACAGTTAGGTAGGGGTTTGAATCCTACAAATGCCACGTGTGTTTTTTGTCACACAGAATGCCCATGTGTGTGGGTTGTTGATCACAATAATGCACGACATCGATTAAACCAGTAATGGCAATGCACACATGATGTATGTGTGTGCCACATACACATATATATATACCTGTGACCTTCAATAGTTCCCATGTCTGAAGCCTGCCTCATGTGAATACATGGAATTTGCACTGGATAACATTATGACTGTGGTTGTCTGTGCAGGGGCTGCATGTGGTATGTGAATATACAGTGTGAGTTGTATATGGTGTCATCCTAGCAGCGAGGGATACACATCTGGTCTGGAGCATATAGTCTACATGTTGTTGATGAACAGGTGCTGCATGTTTTCACCTGTTGTGGGAGTGGTAGCAAGTTGTTCCATAGTAATTCAGTGACTACATGCTAGGAACCTTTCAGCTAGGTTCTTGGAGCTACTGTAATGCTCACACTCTATGTTTGGGTAGTTGCAGTCCAGCCATATAATGATGTATGTAGAGACTGTCATATTCCCAGTGTTGTCAGGGTGGACAAGTATGTTTCCTGGGTATGGGAGGGTGTTGTGTGCCAAGCTATGAACCTGAAGGCAGTCTAACCCACTGTTAGTTGCACATGGATAGACCCTGATGCTTTGTGCTGTGCCACCAACCTGGAGGTGTGTGTATCTGTGGTGTCTTTGGATACTTCCCTCCTGTTCAGGTTTGGTGCATGTGTAGGGGACGACAAGCATGGTATGGGGTACAACCTGGCAGTGATGGGGTGCACCTGTGAGCCTTGAATCAGGAATCTGTTACTGCACAGATATTGCTGTTCTCCATGCTAAGGACAGTTTCTAGTGCATGCATCTTGAGGTGTACACTGCTGGTGTTGAGTAGCATTACTATCAGTGTCCTATCCCATGTGATATCCGTGGAGGTGGCTATGTAATTCGAGCCCTGCATAAAAAGGCACTATGTGTGTAGCAAGAGCCTTTGCCAATATACAATGGCCCATGGGTGACAGGTGCAAGCTGCCCCTAACAAAGCATCGTGGCTTCCCTAGCATGTAATCACACGCTGACAGGCATTGGATACCCTATGAATGACACCGAAACATAAGCCAAATGTACACATTGATCATCCTTTCTACATATTGTGGCAGCATTCTTGGTGAGAGTATGATGCCAACCAAGGTCAGGGTCATACCAGCCTGTGCCACATGCTCAGAGAGCCCCTCTATGTCCCCTATCATGTAGTCCAGGGAGGTACGTCACAGGTCATTCACAGTGGCACGGACAATGACTGAGTCATATGTGTACATGCCTCGGACTGACCTGTATGCTTGTGTTATGTGGTGGTCATAGTGCCCCACGGGCATATCACCAAGACCTTCTCCTTGTCCAGCCTGGTGAGCGGCACCTCAGTGTACCTGACGATAGAGGTACCTATCACAACTGTAGCAGGTGTGTTGTCTAGCCCTACAGGCTGTGACTGTTCAGCACACAGGCTTTGTGAGCTATGTGTTGCACATGTTCAGTTCCAGCTTAACATTTGCTTGTGTGCCAGCTGCGGAGGTGTTTGCTGCTCAGGCAGGATGCTATTCTGAGGCTCCAACAATGTCTCAGTGTGTTCATGTGTTTGGATTGCTGTCGGTGTAGGTCTATGTGAGACTGGTATTGTAGTCACTGTAGTATCTCACGCCACCTGACAGGTTATGCCAGTACTGAGTTAAGAGAGCCTAGCCCCCAGTTTGGCTATGTGGTTGCATCTCTCACATGTGTTGTAAGTTCATGGGAAGGGGAGAGCGTTGACTGTGTACATGTGGCAGCTGTGACATTGCCACATGACTCACATATTCCACAACTAGACCAGAGAGGTGACTTACAGGTGACCTTTGCACATGCTACCATAGTATTATGAATGCCATGGTAATTAACAACACATAGGGCCAATGGGGAACAAGGTACACAAGGTGAGTATGTGAGGGTGTAGTGCTTCTGATTTGTTAGCGCTGGCATATATGAATGCTCACGTGAGCAAATGCCAGGTAAGTCATATGCAATGTGTCACAGGCAACGTACATGCAAACAGGACAATCAGTGATGTTCTGTCAAGTGAGACATGGACATAAGTATAGTAAGCAATACAGACGTCAGTAGGGATCCACAGAAGCACCGTAAATCATGCATGCAAACAAAGCTACAGTCAGCAGGCCTGGATGTAGTCCATGCTACAACAAACAAGGTGTACCACTTCCAGTAGGTAACAGTGCAAATATGCAGGCACTATAAGCTTGTACCCAGACATGCACAGGTCAGATGGCCAGGGTCCAGTCTCACCACACACAAGTGTACAGACCATGTACCGTCATAATGTAGAATAACCGGACGGAAACCCAGGTGCTCATACCTGCAATAATACACATGTCAAATAACAGACACTGAGCCTTCACTCAGTGGTTCCATACTTAGTAGGATGTATGCTACCTGTCCTGCCACCACAATATCCCTGACATTTATGGGGACTCTCCCTCCTGTCATAGTTAGTTCTGTGTGTTGGGTCTGTCTAGCATGGTATGATGTGTGAGCTTGCAGTGTTAGGGTACTCTTGTGTGTCCTGTACCTGTTGTGTAGTACTGCACAGATATCAACATCCTCAAACATCCTCATTGCAGAGTCAAGTGTGGACAGCATGCAACTTTCAGTTTACATGTCCATCATTGAGTATCAATACTTTCATTTTCTTATACCTTGTGCTACCTATGTATGTGGCCGTCTCTTGACAGCCTTACCACCAGTATGCAAAGATGTGCAGACATTACACTTTGGTACTTACTATGGGTATAGAAAACAATACAAGACAATCATACTGTTACTGCATCAGGCATGCTGGGATATACCCACAATGATATCATTACACTGTACTGTTGACAACATGATACTATTACTACACTTCTATGTAGTCACCCTGTGCATCAGCAACATGTTAACCTGTTCCTGCAGTGCTGTTACAGATTGCAGGAGGTGGCACAGTTTCATCATATGCACGGGGTGTGTACTTGGTATGCCTAAGTCTGCCACTGATACAACCAATTGACATGTATGTGTATGTGTGTTGGTGAGGGACAGCAGTACAAGGTGGGGCAATGTTGATGCAGTGTGTGCATGTATGCGGTAGCCCTAGGTGTTATCAATTTGCATGTGTGTATGCATGCACACAGTTCCACCTCATGGCTGCCATATACCGGTGTTTGTGGACAGCCACAGACTGTACCTGCCAGGTCATACAGATCAGTGTCTCTGGCCATGGACATGGTACCTGTGCCTGGTAGGGGTGCTACGGACCGTATCCGGTACTAAGCCTGACTGGGTACTGTCATCAGAAGTAGGTGGTTGTTGACTGGAGACAGGTCCCTGTTGGGACTGTCCAGAGCCACGTGCACGTGTTCTCCTGGGGTGATTTGATGACAGCACAGACCCAGCATTGCTGGGGCTGCTGCTGGTGCTATGGGGTTGGCCGCGGCCCTGTTGTCATCTGTGACGACTGCCAGCTGCTGCTGATGCTGGCATACGCCCACGTCGACGCCTCAACCGTCCACCATTGCCCTGGCTCATGGACATGTAGTTGTGGAACAGATCTAATGCGTCCCCCCAATGTCTGTCAATGACCTCGGTGAAATTACGGATGGCAGCCGCAATGTCACACATACTGTCATTCATGGCTGTGTGATATGCTCTCAGCTCCCTCAGACCCTGTCTGGTGTGCCGTTCCATATGTGACTGTGCCTGCATGACAGCCAGAAACATAGCTGAGGTTGAAAGACCTCTGTGGGCACGTCTGACAGGGGCAGCACACCCACGGATGCTCCCCGAGAACCCCTGGACTTCTGCCTGTGTGGTACCATGTCAGGACCCTGGCCATGGCTGCTGTGTGGTGATGCATGTGCCACAGATACCACATTACCCTGGTCAATGCCCACTGTATCCTGTCAATCACCTAGGGACATTGGTGACAAAGGATGTATTGGCAGGATGACTGTGCTCATTGATGGGGTCGACAGCTGTGTACTGTCAAGTGGTTGACCAATGATGGACCCTGGCACACCTCCCTGTGCCATTACACAGGTATCATCATCACTATCCATGGCATCTGATTCAGGTTCCCTGCTGCATGACACCAGAGCAGCACCAGAACCTGTGGGAGCAAGACAGGAAACACAGTTTACAATGTGTACACAATGTTACCAGTGATGCACACATGCACACAGGTGCACACATGCACACATGCACACATGCACACAGGTGCACACATGCACACATGCACACATGCACACAGGTGCACATGCACACATGCACACAGGTGCACATGCACACATGCACACAGGTGCACACATGCACACATGCACACAGGTGCACACATGCACACATGCACAAATGCACACAGGCACACATGCACACAGGCACACAGGCACACTCCTCAGTATGTGAGATATCACCACACAGACACAAACACACCTGCATGCAAACACAGAGCACTACTGATTGAGCTTATTATTACTATTACTATCAAGACTATTAAAGGTATTGTCATTACACACTCACCAGCATGGATAGGCTGCCTTGCTGTTACGCCGGAGGGACCTGCAGAAATGAGGGAATTAATGTCAGTGGGCACAACTGTGCCATTGATACTGAGTATGATACAGTTCAGTAGTACAACAGTTGGCTTTCACAGGTCAGCTGCTGATATTGAGAATATCACACTTGCACAATCAGTACTATGATAACAGCTACAAACCAAGGACACACCTCACACATGCATTAACTACCAGTGTACAGAACAGTCAACTATACATATGGCATATTACCTGCACGCTCCAAGTCATGCTGCTGTGTGGCTCCAGCCTCCATCATAATGCATGTCTGCTGCTGCTGTTGTTGCTGGTGGGCTGGAGCCACAACACTTAGGAGTAGTCCCTTCAGTCTGGTGAGGGGGGATATATAGCCACCCCACCACCTGTGGCAACCTGTTGCCTGTGGATATCCGATGCACACTGATGGACATATCTAACTAAATCCCTGCAGTGATGTTGTACCTGCTCATATGTCCTATTATGCGTGCCTATGCCATTTACCCAACGGACCAGGTCTTGCCACAGTGCAGCCCTCTCCTGCTGATTCTGGCTGGTGTGGGAAAAGAGTATTGCAGAATCCCGCACCAGGCTCTGGTGTATCTGCTCATCTTCGGCTGCAGAGTATGTTGGATTGCGCTGGTGAACCATAGCTCTGAAAAAGAAAAGAAAGGGATGTCAGCAAAATATGTTAGCAAAATATGGCACACATACTACACATGATACTCGACTGTAGTGATATAACATATCTCCCGTATATAGCATCTGTCTGTCTATTGGTGGAAACACATGTAAATGCCCAGATATCAGTGCTCAGCCAACAACTGTGCAACAGTACCTGGCACACTCCATACGACAAACTACCAAACTCCAGCAGTCAGCACATTGATTCAGGTCCAATGCACCACCTCACTCTGGGGGTTCGTATCAAGGTACTGTATGGGGAACATTATCAACCCATGCACATTACATATGTTAGTGGTAAAGCACACTACTCTTACTTGCCATTACCCTACGTACACCGCAGTCACATACAGGGTAACACAGCACAGCATATGGCAATGTAGTATGTTTGGACTGCAATACCTCACACATCTGTCCCTGGTCTCACACCAAGGACACACGCTACCATGATAGACAGACAGTCATGGTGATCAGTCACACCATTACATAACATGCACCCAGTCACTGGCACACTCATTCCACCTCACATACTCAGTTTACAATGGGTTCGTGGGTGTGCATTGTGTCTCAGGTAGGTAGTATGCTATTGGCTCTGCGACTACAGCAGCATACTGTAATGCTACCCTGCCCCTTGTGACACATGTGATGTGATGGTACCTGCTCCTGTCAAACAGTTACACAGGGTGACTCATATGGCATATTACCTATCTGCATAACATTCAGCAGGGGTATGTGTGACATGTACACATGGGGAGTCTTGCTTCTTAATGCTGTGTGGTTTATCGCAGGATATGTCTTATCTGTGGGTAGCAACCTGTACCTCCACCATGTGCTCTGTACTGCAGTGACAAGGACGACACACAGCGGTCATGTAGGTTGTGGATGGTGTGAGGTGTTACTATGGTTGTTGGACAACTGTCATGGGTGTGACTTAACTATGTATATCCAGCAGTGGTGACCTCTATGTAGGTAGTATGTGTTTGCTCTGTGGTCTTGTCAGTCACTCTGCATTGGTAATGTATTTGAGTGCATTGTCACAGTTTCTTACATGTGACTGTGTCCTTCTCCATATCTGTAGCTGTCATGGGAGGTACATACCGTGTAGGACATTGTGTGGTGTGGAGGGGTACACTGACCTACATGTCCATAGCTGACACACCATGTCTGCTGACACATACCATGTACGGGTATTCCAGGACTAGTGTGCCACCATGAATATCAATGGGGAGCCTATTGTACACTTTTATGACCCTGTTCCCCCCTGACACATGCGGTGGTGGGCAGGCAAGCACATATGTGGTGGTTACTGGTGTAGGTGATTTGGAATGGGGTATGGTCCTCCAGTATCAACACTGGTATTCACTCCATGCATTTGTCACCAGCCACCTGTTGCAATACATCTGCACACATGTGCCTCACTCAGTATCTCTCTCTCTCTCTCTCTCTATATATATATATATATATATATATATATATATACATATATATATATATATATATATATATATATATATATATATATATATATATATATATATATATATGTACATATATTGATATAGATATGGAGAGAGTTGGGTGGAGAGAGACAGAGAGGGGGGGAGAGTGAGAGAGGGGGTGGGACAGGGGGAGTGTGAGATAGTCATATACAGACATATCTGTAGACAGTCAGATCTGTCTGTCTATGTATATGTATCTACATATATCTATATATATATGTGTGTATTAAATATATATGTATGTACATATTCTATCTATCTATATCTGTCTATGTATACCTACATCCCTCTCTATCTATGTATACATAAATGCATATTATATATATATATATATATATATATATATATATATATATATATATATACATACATATATTGACATACATACGTATAAATATGATAGTTTTATAAACATGTTTATTTACAAAAAGTTATACACACACTAACATACTGGTAAACATACATAACTGTGCAACCTACATTGTAATTGCACTACAACCTACATTGATATGTGCACATAGATACCTCCACATACATATGTATGTACAGCCTTCAGTGATAGTTGCTGTATGTCCCCTGCCCTATGCACATCTTCATATACATAGATACAGACCAATAACACATATGGGAGGTTCACAGTATGTACACTATTAAATTATTACTTTACATTACCTGTGTTTGTCACAGCTGATTGCATTGCCATTTGTGTAGGAGTCCTGCTGCTGTTAGTCCGGCTTGACAGTGTCAGTGCTGACAGCTTTGTAGTAGGTTTAGTGAAGTTTATTTTGTTTGTGTTTTTTTTTTGTTTTCATTTTTATTTTTTTTTCCTTCTCTCTCTCTCTCTCTCTCTCTCTCTCTCTCTCTCTCTCTCTCTCTCTACCTCCAGAAGGTGCAATGAAAGTATTGCATGTGTGGACTGGAAGTACAGGATGCTTTTGTAGGTATCTGCATATGTCCATGTGATGGCCTCTGCACCAATTGTTAGCCAGCATTTGCTAATTGCATGCAGCCAGTTGTGTACTGATTGCAGTTCTCACTGTGATTTCAGGACAGTGCTATAAAAAGGTATGTTAGATAGGCGTAGCCCTTTCAGATTTTCAGGGTGGGGACCATGTTGGTATGCTGTGGACACTGTTCTGTGAGTGTAAAGGTTAGTATCTCTCTCATGTTTCAGGCTGTGTTGTAGACACTGTAATGCATGTTGTAGTGTAACCTGCATATTCCTTTCTCCAGTTTCCTGTACTAAGTGTGTATGTAAACTGACACCTAAGACTACTACTACTGTTAAAATGGGTGTGTGCTTTCCTGTGGGACTTGTGGTGTAACTGGTATATAGCAGTGGCTCTTGCAATTTGTTGCTATGGCTTCAATATTTGGCCTTTACATTCACTCCTTGTATGCCTGCTAGGTGTCTTGACTGTACTGTGTTGCTATGGCTTTCCTATTTTTCATTTACATTCACACCTTGGAATGCTTGCTATATCAATTTGGGCAGCAATTCTCTATCTGTTTGTTGTGGTAGGGTGGTACTGCATGCAGTGTGGTCTGGCCATGGTGTGGGCCTTGACATCTATTAGGGTATTTGATTCTGCTGCTGAGCAGGCCTCAGATACTCTCAGGTGCATCTTTTATCAGCCTCATGGAATGGTACATATCAGTGGGGTACACCCATGAAATTGTCTGGTATTCTGCAGTTGTGATTGTGGGTTATCTTGAGCATATGTATTAGTACACTATTTCTGCCGTGCAAGTGATGCATACTTTCAGTACTTCATAGTTACCATTGCATGTGTTGTAACACCTTTCTGCCTACTGTTAGTACATTTCACAGGGAGTCAGTGGGGCATCCCTGTAACCCAGTCACTGTTGCTATGTCTCGGCTCTTAACTATTCAATTATGGCAGTGTTATACCTCTCATCTGTACAGATATTCACAGAATGTCCAGGAATTTTAAGCATATTCTTGGTCCATTTCTCATAACATTGCTTTTTCTGGCATATCACTCAGGGTTCAGGTCAGTATATGATGACAAACATCTGTGTTGCAGACTTCGTACCCTTCATAATATCCACACTAATGCAAAACATGTTATTTATCCACTTTCTAAGTTTGTAGGAGCAATATTTGGAATGTGTCCCTGTTTTTGGGCCTTTGCTCCCCATTATTTCTGACTTTGTCCAGATTTCTTGCTGTAAGAGGTTGAGGGGTATGGGCAGTGTTTATCCTGCTGTGAGTTTGTGTGTGGCTTGCAAGGTGCTACAGTGACATTATTACCTACTAGCTACCAACTAGCATGGCTGTTTCTCTTCACACACTACTATTATACAAATCCACTACATTTGACAGTAAATATACATGACATGCTTTGTGTACTAGACTTCCTATATTCCCTTTACATTCATTCATACTATTGCATGATATATTTATTGTAACACAATGTTCTTGTATAGCAGTCATGGCTTAGTGGTAAGTCATGCAGACTACTGTTTCCAAGGTCCTGGATTCGGGACTGGCAGTGGGATTTTATTTTGCTTTTGAGCAGACTACAGGCCTTGTCATTCAGAGTGACTAAGGCACTTTTAAGCAGTTGTAAGTGGATTAGCGCTGGTTTGCGTGGAGCTCTCGCATGCGCACTGGTGTTTAGCTTCGCGCACACACGCGTAGCTAAGCACACAGAAGCGCACACCCACTTACAACTGCTTAAAAGTGCTTACTCTTGCGCAAACCCACACTAATTTCTTTTAAAGAAATGAAAACGGGGAGACAGGAAAGTGGTGAAAAAGGGGTCACAAAGAGGGTAGGACAGTAGGTAAACAAGCTCAGGATTTGCAGGAAGGGTGTGGGAAAGGCCCATAGCTGCACATTTTTTTATCAGCAGCAGCTGTGCATACATGAGCAATTTGGTGTGAAATTTGAAACCTTCCACCCCTGAGAGAGGGGTGAGGACAACAAAATTTGCTGTACAGCCAATTGTAATTGCCAGTTCACATGTCCAGCAGATGGGCAGCTATGTATGGGCCGTAATTTTTTTGCGGGAACAGAGTGCCCTTTTTTTTTTTTTTTTCAGGTGAGAGTGGAATGTCAGGTATGGGAAGTAGGTATAGTTGGGGAGGTAGGTAGGAGAGGTTAACAGACAAGACAAACAAGATGCATACAGGGGTGGTGTATGACACATGTGGGGGGTAATAACACTTGACGGGGACGGATGTTTGGAAATCTGGAGCCCATGAGCCCACAGGTGGCAACAGTGGAAGTGACATCCCCACCCATGGGCAGTTGCCACTGTGCCTTCACTGCCCAGGATGGGGCTGTGCTGGGGGCTGTGTAGGACAGGCAGCAGGAACACCCGTTAGTTGTGCCACCCATGCCTCGAGCTGGTGTAGGGGGGTCAAGCACAGACCACCTGATCTCCCTACGCACCACAGACCGGACACCACGGAGGGTGGCAGGGTGGTCTCCTCCGGCCACGCTTGCAGAGGGGGGATGAGCCCCATCCCCTGCAGCACTTCCACCCAAAGGTGGCACAGGGTCACTGGAGGAAGGTCCGGCCTGGGCACTAGTGCCAGGTGCAGTCGCCAGCTGAGGTGGGAGAGGTGGGTCCACTGGAACCAGCCTTCCCTGTCATCCTATGTTTTCAATATTTTAGGATGGTGTGGGTTAGTAACAAACAATACCATTCACAATTAGTTGTAACAGCATGCATTAGTATTCCCATTAACCAAACACCCATAAATTCAAAACATTGAATGGCAAGCATAACACATGCATAATTTGAACAACAGTACACAATCCAACAGCATGCAGGGTTGATTGATAGCAACAGGCCATCAGGTTTGGATGTATGAACAGGGCACATGCATCAACGTGCATGCAAATATTTATGAACCAACAGGACAAATGTCCAGGGGAATTAATTGTGAATACACATACCCATTTCATGTGAGATGGATTATTGGTGGTTATAGGGTAGAGTGAAGAGATATTTCATTAACAACTTAAATTACCTATACATATGCTGTACATTTCTACTAGCTGCAGATATATACACCCTACAGGTCTGGCTACAGTTTCCTATGTGTAAACCTAGGCATGTTGGTGATGAGAATGTTACTGTTACATTAATATACATTGCATTTTTATTCATACACATTCAGATCTGGCTCTGTCCAGCTACAGCATCCAGTTAAATTTAATTTATATGGCTCTAGACAACTGTGGATGTTTGGTATTGCATACAAACCAACTATCTACATATTGCTAAGGTACAGCTACATATCCAAATTGCGGGACACACATTCCAGCTTCACTACTTTATTGCACACATTTCACTGTTTGGTTGTGCCTGTCACATTCATTTCATGCTGTACTGACTGCAGTATACTTTATTCAGGAGTTATTACAATTTTCTTGGTGGATTCATACCTCTTTCATACACTCTCAAATGTTTTATATTTACAATTCAGGATGGTACTTAATTCTAGGCTTTATTAACATGTTTTACTTGGTTACAACAATCCTTTCCAACAGTCTCACTTGTGTCATGTTTCACAGTTTAAACAGGGATATATTTCACACATGTGCTGTACTGAACTTGTGTAGCTGTAATTTACAGCCTGCTGCAGGTTATGTCCTATTACATTACAGGTGGAACATCTTTATTTCAGACTTGTTTCATTTTTATTTTTGGATTACAGGCTGCATCACACTTATGTAATCAGACAGTACTAGCAGAATCTCTCTTACACTGTTACTTGCAGTTTTTATTAATAACTGACTACACTGCACTCTTTTGCAAGCTGTCATACTTATATTTATTTACAGTTACAGGGAGAGGATTACTAACCTGCCTGGTGGCGCAACCGCACAAGCCTATCGGCATAGGCTCGACAATTCACAGAACATACACCTGCAGCTGTAATATAAATTAAGTGATATTGGAATACACATCTCCATAATATCAGCTAGTTTTATTTCTTACATAAATAATTACATGTTACTTACTCAGTAGTGGGGCATTGGGCATTTGCTGGGCCTCCTGGATCCAACAGTTCAGTTGGTCCTGCTTCCATCTCTTCAGGTCCACATGGTGGTGATGGACCTGTTCACCAGTCCTTGGTATTCCTGTGGCACTGGTGAGATCATGTGCCAACCGGTCCCACGCATCAGCCTTGTATGCTCCCCACAGGACCTGGCCCTGCATGAGTTGGGCCTCATGATCGTGGACGAGGAGCCAAACCATATATTTGGACTCCTCAATGCCCCACCTCTGTGCTCAGAAGCAACTACCCTCTCCTACACCTGCCATTCTGACTGCAAATAGGTTCCACAATCAGTTATGCTGTGTATTCCCGCCTATGGGGCTTATATATGCCATTTTTCCTGCACTTATCTGTGATTGGCCATTTTGGAAATGTATCAGCTTCACAAAACCTGCTTTGTCATGCTTCTCTTTCCATTCATTCCTATATATATGCTAATACTGCATTTCTGAGTGCAACTGTCATGGCTTAGTGGTTCAGTACTTTGGCTATGGTGCATGGTATCCTGGGTTTGAGCCTGGACATTGCTTTTTTTTTTATGACTGTCTAGACAGGCTAGGAGATGTGTCTGTGTAAAGGCAGTTTTGCTACAGCTTGCTCAATGTTGCCCGTCGGTAAGCTTGTTGGCGCGATGCGCAGCTCCACGCAAACGGGTTATGCTGGTTTACGCGTCATTTGGCTGTCAGCATGCATATTATGCTCAGCTCAGCTACGGGCACACAGTTTCAGCATGTTAAAATGCTGCTCAACCCCGGCCACTCAATTTACACCTGTTAAACCACTGCTCACCTACAGGCAGATATACTCAGCTTGTTAGAGCGTAGCTCAGCTATAGGCACTTCTGACATTTTTTTTTTTATTTTCTCACATTTCTTCAAAATACATGGCCCATTTCATTACATTTTACATAAAATATAAGTATATATATGTACATATATGTCAGGGGATTGTTTCGTGCTTATTTCACTAAATAAAAAAAATGATGTTGTTGGGGCTCGAACCGTGACTGCCTCCTCTTTGGCCGATGTCTCTACTGCTACGCTACTTCTTCTTGGCTTACTTTGCATATTTAGATCTTATATGCTTTTCCACTGACTTCTAACTGTGGCTAAGCAAAGGGCACACACGTGCAAACGAGCGCAATTACGGGCAAACATTTGTAAAACTTACAAAAAAAATATAACTGTTTATTTTTACATTTTATATTTATAGTCTGTGGGGGCATGTGTTGTGTTGCGTTTGTTGACATTTACATGGACTGGCTTGTGGGTGTTTACTTTTGGGACTGTGACTCTTCTGGGGCATGTCCGTTTGCATGACTCGCCCTGTGGACACGCCCCCTACCTTCTTACACGGACCGTGTTAGCCTTAGGTGTGAGTCAGCATGCTCTCATGAATATGCATGGCATGCTGACATCACTCCGTTTAACTGCAGCCTCCGTGTAAGACTTGTAACTCTTACACGGAGTCTTCGTGAATCCTGCCCCTTGTCAAATCTATTTGCTGAAGCAATGTTTGAGGTAATGTTGTTATAAGTGAGAGGGAAAACTTCATCATAATATTTTGAGATTTAACTTCATCATAATATTTTGAGATTTGTTCACATGAAGTCTTGGAGTTATGATATGGTTGCAGGAATTTGGATAGTTTCAGAAAGAAACTAGTAGCTTACTGTTTTACTTAAATGAAGCGGGAGTTGCCAGGAGGGTTATTCATAATGATTTTAAATTTCTAAATATCAAGTCACAAATAATATGTCCACTAATTGGGCTATTAACAATCACAGCCATTGAATTTTTTTATGCAAGATTTGAAAACTTCTGAGTATATCCTATACCATTGGTGTAGGAACTTCAGTCAATTTGATGGGTAGGTAAAGACTCACAGAATATAGGGTTCTTATTTATGAATTCTGCAGTGGCTTTCCAGTTTTAATTCAAATTTTAATTTATTATTAAGTATATAATTGCTTTCTTTTGTGATATATGGATTACTATCACAATTCTGAAATGTTTTTGTCCATTTAATTAATTAACTGCAAATTAATGCCGGAAACTGTATGCGGTCTGTTCAAATTGTTGAAAGTTCGTAAGCCAAGATTTGACAGTTAGCATTTTTTGAAAGTACCAACTTCTTCATAACAACTGTTTTTATGGCATTAAATTGAGGAAGCAATGTATAGAATTGCAAGTGTTACCTTTAAATGCAGCATTAAATAAGCAAATGTACAAAGATATCAAGGCAGCATGTTTTTATATATTGCCACCATTTTCCCTACAAATAGTATTTTTTCCTTCATTTTGCAGGGGAGCAATTCCCCATGCACCCCCACAACCCCTCGCAAATTAAATACACCAACGCCGTAATCACATTACCTTGAGGAAAAGTTCAAACAATGAATAGACAATGCATATTCATGCCACGACCTGTATGAATATTAACTTTACCTTCACCAGTTGTTGGATGGTGGGTGGGGTTTGGGCAGGACTTGCTAGTGTGCATCCTGCTTGGTACGTTTCTACTAGCAAACCCCAAACTACATCTGGCGTTTCATTGGTTAGCACTGAAAAGTAAACTACAGTGGGTTTCCATGACAAAAGGACAAAGAATATTTAAATTAATCTCAGAAACCCAAAACTTAAAGTATGGAGTACTAAGATAATGACCACTGCAACAGATCAGCAGAGAATTTTGAATTTTAGCTTTTTACAAAAGCCAAACAATGCCCTCTCCATGGCTCTACTGCATACATTTAACAACACTATTTCTGTGAACTGTTCAAAGGCCACATAAACAATACGGAATTTGATGTGTATATTTTTAGACGTCGATGCTCATAAACATGAATGCATGCTACTTCGACTGTTTCACATGAAACAAAACTCCACTCCACATTTTAAACTTTTTCACCCATACCCTCAACTATATGAATGACAATAAAGTAAGTTTTCAACTTTTGATAGTAAATCATGATATATCACTATTATTAGGGTAATGACATATGTTTTGCTTCAGCATACCCCTATAATAACAAAAAAACTTTGCCTCAGCAATACAATCATTATCCTTTTATGTGAGCAACCACTTTGGGTAGATACTGTTTCTGTTCTACTATATGTTGTTTTTTCTTATACACAATATGCCTTTCTATACAAACTGTATAGAAGATATGATAAAATATATTAGCTATGAAAGCACTGTGTTTTTATTTGCTGAGCTAATTAATTTCAATTCTATACTTTAGTCCACTATTTAGTTATCTGGTTGTACTTTGAATGGTAACAAAGTGTGCAATTCTCAGAGTTTAGACTATACTCTTAATGGACCACAATCCACGGAGTAGCTAACTTATAAGTTTCTACAAAACTTTTAGGAAATTGGTTTAAAAAAGCTACAGCAAAAGCAGCTTTGACAGAACTTTTGAGAGCAGAGTATCAGGAAATGAAGAAAGAATAGTTAAACATAATATGAACACGTCCAACATAGACATCACTGAACGTTATACTTCCTTGTTTTAACAGAAAAGCAGATACTCAGCTATAAACAAAATCATAAGATGAAAATGCATTTCTAATTCAGTCTTAACCACAGAATGACTCTATAGTAATAGCTATACTAAGGATAACATTTTGAGTTAAGACAGTCTGCTTACATTTCCTATAAAATATACTTTTTACAAAATATATATTTTACAAAAAATTTACTTTCCATACTCACTGCAATTTCACATTAACATGCTCCCATACACTCTAGATTCTAGGACAATATTTTAATCAACATAATTTGGGGAAAATTATACAGCACTCTTAGGACCATTTGGCAACAAATTCAGATAATTTCACATTTTAAAAATTTTAGAAAGATTTTGGACTTTAAGTCTTCCATGGTAGAAAGTGTGTATAAGAATGACAGTTTCTTCTCTCTATGTGATAAGGACTCACAAATTTACATCTACTACCAGTTCAGCAAAATGATTCAGTAAATTCATTTAATGACATTTAGGCATTAGATAAAAAAAGAGCACATTCTGCTACACTACAGAGATAGCACATATTACCCCACCACAAAAAATCTAATCTGATTTAAATTTGGCCAGAGTCTTGCTTTCTGTTACAAAAACACTATTAGCCTGTAGTGTTCAAGGATTCACAAAAGCTATTTTAGTAAGTAAAATAAAATTAATGTCACACTCAAGATGCAGTTATAATATTGTGACCAGAAAATAGCAATGATTAATTAATTTCCACAATGAAATTGCATTTCTAATTGTATGAAAACCACAAAACAGCTCTATAGTCTTTACATGTATCTTTCTGCTTAAATTTCCTATAAAAATAATTTTTACAAAATATATATTTTATAAAAAATTACTTTCCACACTCGTTGCTTCTTTATTTGAAAACATATTCAGATATTTTCATATATTGAGTTTTTTAGACAGATTTGGCCTTCAAGTCTACCAGGGTGATAAGTGGAGATAAGAAAGTTTCTTTTCGTTGTTTGATAAGGACTCACGACTTTACATCTGCTTTCAGGCCATACAAGTAGAACGAGTCTGTATCATTAATTTTAATATGAGTGTGAGTGTTAGGCTATCTCTTGCCTACTTCTGGGAAATTGAAAATAAATATGTTCAGTTATTTGTCATAACTAAGTACTGAGTGTCATCATTGTTGTGATAAATCTTCCTACTATCATCCCAAGTTTATTTTTCTTCTTTTCTATGACATGAGTGCATTAAAATGTAGCAATATTGCAATGGTAGTAATATATATATATAAATATAAATTAGTTATAAAAATATTCATTTCCTTACATTTGAGAAATATATTTGTACAATCATTAATCTCACAACACTCTTTGAATATGTTATCATGTAGCTTAATGTATAGTCTGTACTTTGCAAGGATTCAAATCCTATTTCTATGATACACAATATATGACCTCATTTTGTTGTGTGTATGCATAATCCAAACAATTTTTTTCAAACCGCATGTACATTTTTTGATGTGTATAATGATATTATTTCATTTAGTCCACTAGTTTAAAACACGGTCTTCATTTTTTTTTACTGTCACCCTCATTTGTGTAAGACATTCACCATTTTTTAATTTCCTGTCAATATTATTATTTCTGTTTAAAGCAACTCTGTCACTAGAATACCAAACACAACATCTAATCAAACTGTCAATTTATAGTTAATCGTAATGTGACTACAAGTGTCATAGTGTAAATCAATGTGAGTTTTATATCTCCAAAGAAAAAGGAGGGCTAAAACTCTCAGATCTCATGCTTTGTTATAGAGTGTATGGATCCCTAAAACCAGTAGCATTTAGCAACTCCATTCACTTCCACAATACCTCACTCCATTTTCTGTAGCACTACCTTAAGGTATTTAAAATTAGTCTTACTGCTCCCCTTTTCATGCATAAAAATTGATTACCAATTGCTAATTAGATTACTCATTAGTAAACTTAAACTTCGGCTTTAAACAATTTGGGAACATGATTATACAATTTACTAATGAACTAATTTCTGATACTACTTACTTAGTGCATCTGTGGGCAGAAAATCTAAATAGAAGAGAAATTTACTTGTTAGTTTAAATAGTCTGTTAAGTGTTAAAGCATTTCAATACTTTTTCATAAGTAAAATAAAATAATTGTCAAACTCAAGCTATACAGCCTTCCCACAATGAAAATGCATTTCTAATTTTGTCATATCTGCAGAATAACTCTGCAGTCATTACATATAGCTATATTAGGATAACATTTTGAGTTGACAATCTGCTTACATCTCCCATAAAATTATTTTTATGAAATATATATTTTACAAACAAAATGCACTTTAAACTCTCACTAAAATTTCACAATAACTCACTGCCATACATATTATAGGACAACATTTCAAGCAACACTTTGGAGGAGGCTTGCACAGCTTCCTCTTAGGATCATTTAGCAACAAACTCAGATCTTTTCATATTTTAACATTTTTAAACAGATTTCTCCTTCCAGTCTACCCTGGTGATAAGTGCAGATAAGGAAGACAGTTTCTTCTCTTTGTGTGATAAGGACTCATAAATTTATACCTGATCCCAAGCCATAAAAGTGGAATTATTCAGTACTATGATTGAGTGAATTTTAGGCATTAGATATAAAAATAACACATGCTGATAGTCTAACAAAGACAGCATGTTTTGACCCCCCCCAAAAAAAAAGCTCAGATCTGATTTAAACTTGGCCAGACTCATGCCTTCTCTCACATAAACATGAATAACCTTCCAAAAACCACCCAGTCTCTCAGAAAAGCTAGAAGTGAGTTTATTATTTCTTTACAATTTTCCTAACATCCTCTAAGAATTTTGGCCATCTCTCATATTCATGCCTAAGCATTCACAAATTTGCAAATCTCTAGAAGCTTTTAATATGACAGTCAGGCTATCTCTTGCCTATCTCTGGGAAAATAACAAGAAATGTGTTCAGTTATTTCTCATAATTAAGTATTGAATATCATCATTATTGCATCAAATCTTTTTTCTATTATCCCAAGTTTGTTTTCCTTCTTGTCTATGACATGAATGCATCCAAATGTTGTCATAGTGCAATACTAGTCTATTCAAAAACAAATTAGCTATAAAATGTCCATCTCCCTACATTTTAGAAATATCTTACAACAATCTTTGAATATCTTGTCATTATGTTTCTTAAAAATTAGCCTGTAGTCTGTAAGGATTCACAAATACTATTTTATAGCACATAATCTATGATCTAATTTCATATTGTGTTTATGTACTGAAACCAATGTTTTCAAATTGCATGTACATGTTTTGATGACTATACTGATATTATTTCATTTATCAGGTCTGCAGTTTTTGTATGGCACCCTCATTTGTAAGACATTTTTAAGATTTTTTCAAAATTTTCTGTCAGTTCTATTAATTTGTCTTAGGTCCAAACAGTCATTAAAATACCAAACACAACATCTAAACAAACTATCAATTAATAGTTAGTTTTTATGTGGCTACAGCAGTCTTAGTGTAGACTAATAGGGCTAAAACTCCCAGATCTTAAGCTTTGTAATACAGTGTACAGATCTATGAAACCAATGACTTTTCACAACTTCAACTTTAGGTGATGCAAGTATTAAATGAAATCAATCAGCTGTACCAAAACAGCAAAACAGTGGGTCCAGCTCAAATAAGCACAAAGTTAAATGAAGCAGCAACTCAAAATGCTAACACAAGAATAGGGAAAGTCATATTAATTCTGTTTTTCTGCCAAATTATTAGCAGTATGAATATATATATATTTTTATGTAAGCCACATTTCCTTAATAAGGGTATTTCTTTCTGTTACTGCCTTCTTTGTAGTTATTATTTTGAAATGGTTGTTCAGCATACATGCTAAACTTCACTGGTATTTTAGTCCTACAATGTTTTTGTTGAACTCTTACTAGCATAGGTCATTTATATTAATAAAACATTTTTATTTGGTACCTGTTTGCATTAAAGGTGCTGTGTGAAGTCTATAAGCTTTAAATAATGGCTTAATTACAATGGAAGGAGGAAGCTACTACATGATAGAGCAAAATCCCAAAAAGGGACGGCATCTCTGATCAGTATTAGCAAAAAACTACGCGCACTCATAAAATCGTCTAAGTCCAGCTTAGAGAGAAAAATTGCACAGGACACTAAGGATAATCTCAAGGCTTTCTTTAGTTATGTTAGGAACCTGGGTGGGAATTCCCAGATATGCTCAGAATTAGTCCAAAATGACAAAAAATACACCAAACCACAGACATTGCCAACATCCTAGCTGACAGGTTCAGCGCAAACTTCTCCCCCTCACCAAAAGGGCAAATATCTATCCCAGCAGAGTGCTGCCCCCCAACATCTCAGATGATCAGGTAATAGCCGCCCTCGCCAAAGCAAAAAACACAGCATCAATGGGAACAGACGGTGTCCTGGGCTGCATTCTACATGAACTCCAAGAAGAGCTAAACCCAAACATAAAACTACTCTTCAATCTCAGCCTTACTACAGGATATGTACCCAAAGAGTGGCGTACAGCAACAGTGGTTCCTCTCCACAAAGGTGGTGCCGCAACGGATCCTGGAAACTATTGCCCCATAAGCCTGACTAGATTGGTCTGCAAAGCTATGGAAAGGATCATCATGGACCTCATAAATAAAGATATTGGGGACCTACAGACACTGGATCCTACCCAGTTCAGCTATGTTAAGGGCAGATCCTGCCTCTTAAACCTGGTCAATTTCTTTGAAACAGTCACCAAGGCCATTGACGAGGGGAAGGTGGTCCACACAACCTACCTGGACCTGGCAAAAGCCTTCGATACAATACCCCACTCGGGCATTATAGAAAAGCTTACCAGCTTAAATATAAACCCCTATGTCACTAGATGGGTTGCAAAATGGCTCAAGGACAGAACCCACATGGTTAGAATTGCTGGAGCCATGTCAGACTCCAAACCAGTTACAAGTGGCATCCCACAAGGCTCAGTCCTGGGACCTCTCTTGTTCGGTATATATTTCTCGGAGGTACAGGCCAACATGGAAGGACTGTGGCTGACCAAGTTCGCAGATGACTGTAAACTGGGCGCCATAATCGACTCTCCAGCCGACACAAGCATTCTCCAAAAGGGCCTCATAGAAACAGACAACTAGTTCCAGAGCCATGGCCTCAAGCTAAACGCCAAAAAAGTGTATAGTCATCCCCTTTAGCAAAAAACAAAGTGCTCACAAATTACCACATAGGTGGTAATCCATTAAGTACGGAAGATGTAATTAGGGACCTGGGGACCCAAATTGATAGCAATCTCTCATTTGACAACCACGTGTCCAAAGTGGTTAGAAAAACATTTTATATAGCCCACCTAATCATGAATGGATTCACATCTAGATCAGGGGAAGTCATTGTGCCTCTTTACTCATCCCTCATCAGGCCCATAATTGAGTACAATGCCCCTTTTGGGATGTACCTTACCAGACACCTGCAACAACTGGAAAGACCCCAAAAGTACCTCACCAAGAGGATCAAAGGGCTCAAACAGATGCCATATGCTGCCCAGTTAAAGAAACTCCAGCTCTACTCAGTGGCATACCACCTGCTCAGAGGTGATCTGTGCCTGACGTATAAAGCCATGTCCAACGCGGAATTAATGGACATGCTGCACCTCAGAAAATCCAAATCCCATCAAGCTACGTGCTCGAGAGACTTGAACCTCAGCACTGAAATAAATAGGACATGCTGGAGGGACAGATTCATAACCCTGAAGCTCCCTTCACTCTGGAATAAAATCCCAGTCCAGGTTAGGCAGAGTCCCTCATTGAATCTCTTCAAGAGGAATCTTGATGAGTGGATGGGAGATCATAGGTTTACCCTGGGTATCACTTCTGTGTCACTGTTAGACAGAGGCACAGTATACTAACCTCGAAAAAGGGCATAGCAAAATTCATTTAAAATGGGTGGCAAAAGCCAAACACACTCTGGCTAGGCTTATAAATGCCCTAGGGCAGATAGCCTAGTATGAACCTATGAACCTATGAACCTATAATTAGATAAGTACACCTTTATGGACTTATTAAAACACAAATTCATATTACAATGCAACACATAATAGAAACATTTAAAATATACTAATTAATAATGATCAAGACTAGTTTCCAGTGTGAATTCAGAGGCTTAGTAGATATAGTACTCAGCAGGGGGGACTATAATAGCTTGCAGTTCCAATGTGTAGTCACAGTGGTGTGGAAGACAGGCATAGTGTTCATTACAGAATGTAAGAACGGCTTAGAAATTAGGATGGTAATTACAGAAAGTGATCGATCAAACGTTCAAATCTCCTTGTATAACAATATGAAAATCTTTTTACTAGAGTCCACAATCATTCATCATTAAATATAAATGACCACAACTTATTAAGGTTTACAAATTTAGAATCAATTACTGAAAAAGTCAAAACTAACACTAACCTTCTGGGAGCAGAGATGACAAGGGACATTATTTAAGCAAAGTCATTCTGTCAGAAAGGGAGAAAATACAAGAGCAGAACAAGAATCAAGTAGGAGAGAATTTACCAAAAATAAAAAAATATATAAGACGTGTAAAATAGGAAACTGAATGGATTTGGCATGAGATCTTATATATCACAAAGTAAACAGACTGCAAAATAGCAGGATAAATGGAAAATTGTACAGATAAATCACAGTAAGGTCACCTCAGTGATGCTAACAGTCATTAACCTGTAACAAAACACATATTAAAAAAGGAAGTTATTCATGGTTAAGCTGGTAGAGGATACGTCCAGATGTTTCACAGAGGATCATGACCTGCTACAAGACCAGAATGATTGGAACGTTACCATTGTCTATGATAAGTACAAATCACAGAATGTAAGTAAATAGGTATAAAAGCAAGCAGAAGATGTAAAAGGGGTAAATGTGAAATACATAAATAGATCTGATGCACTAGATGAGAGTTTTAAAAGAAAGAAGACTACATTTTCTAGAGACATATTTCTATGAACAACAAGCTAAGACAAAGCATTCAGAAGGATGCAACTACCTTAAATGAAGCTGCAGGTTGTTAAGTCTTACTTTTTAATATCAGTAGAAAGCTTTACTGATGGATTTAAAATCCTGTGTCAGAAACTTGAATCTGAATGTTCTGTACAATGCCAAATCTGATATCACTGAGAAAAAAATGTATTGAAGAAACAATGAAAAGACCCAACAGTTACTGCCATTCCTTACAATGTGAAATGGATATCAGGAAAATACTGCAAAAAACAGCATAAAGTTCTAAAGCCTTAACAATGGTGAGAAAAAAAGCATCATTACAGCAAGGCAGACATGTCTCGATGGGTTATGAAGGCTGACAAGGGAGGGAGTATTGTTGTTACTGATACCAGCAGCTATAACCAGAGGATAGAGGAAATGTTGAGTCATACTTACTATTCTGATTTTTTAACTTTAGAAGAGATTATGGCATCATACGACAACTGGTACATGGCCTTGACTGCACTTTATGAGGATGGTTTGTTAACAGATAACGTGTTTGACTATTTACAGACACCTTTCCCCAGCTTGCCTAAATTCGTTGGAATGCCTAAGCCACATACAAATAGAGAAAACACCTACGCCAGACAAAAATAGAGAAAACCTTCCTTACAGGCCAATGGTTGCAAGCGGGTGGTCCCTGACCGAAGTTACCTGGATTTTTTGTTACAACCTCTGGCTGAGAAGAACATGTCACACATAAAAGACTCTAATGATTTTTTAAGGAAAATAAAAAAAATGTTACAATTGATGCTGATAGCATTTTAGTAACAATAGATGTTGAATCATTATATACTGTACTTCCACATAATTATTGCATGGAAACAGTGATCGATTCATACAGGAAAAACAACAAGGAGTACTAGTATCAAAACGTGCTTTAATAAATGGATAAATAAATCATGGAATAAAACAAAAAGATAAGCACTTTTGGGAATTTTCCTTTACCCTTCATCAGCTCTTAATGAAAAGCTACTCAATCAATTCAAATCCATTTGAACTAATTGTACAAAGGGATTCGACTCACACATTAGAAAAACTGTTGACATCAATGTGTGTATTCATTCAAGAATCACCAGACCAATACAGTTTCTTCCTTTTAGTCCAATCAAACCCTGCAGTTCACCCCAAGCCCCACCAAGGGAGTAGATGTGTCCATTCATAAATCACTAAGCCATTACGGTTCTACGTTGTCAGGTCACACTATTAAAACACCAATCACATAATACAATTTAGTCCCAACTTTAAGAGAAAATAGACCCTGAAGGCAAAAAGTCGAGGTAGTAGTATTATCAGCTGTGAATAAAAGATTTTACAGCCTACTTCTTACTCCTTTGGTGTTTTTTCGAATTTTATGTGGGATTGTTTCTATTATTACATTGTACTCAATTATTAGCCTATGAGGGAGGAGTATAGAGAGGTAATAACCTCCTTTTCTTCTGGATGAAATCCTGTTACTTATGAGATGAACCAATTAAAAGGTTTTTCTGACCACTGCCACTACATGATGGTCAAATATGAGATTGTTGTCAACTTGTGTACCTAGGTCTCTCACCACAGGTTGTGTGCTTAGGGGGTTGCCGCTAATGTGATAATCAGTAGGGGCTGTGTTTTTGCCAAATGGTATGATAATACTTTTTTTGCATTTAACAGCTATCTCTCTGATAGACTCCAATCAGTCAAATGGCTCTCAGCTTTCTCCCATCTTCTTCCTGTTAAAATGGGTGTTCCACAAGGCTCCATTCTTGGACCACTTCTTTTTAACATCTTTAACAACCTTCTCTACTCTTCCTGTCCTGGATCCTCACTGATACAATACACAGATGATTCTACACTTATCACTATCACTGAATCAACAACTCAACTAAAATCAGACACACAGCCCTCTTTTAACTCTGTAGAAAACTGTCTATCTGAAAACCAACTTATCCTAAATCCAAAGAAAACCAAATTGCTACTCTTTCTTCCTAAAAACCTTAACCGCATAAAGTCTTCCTTCTCCATACTGTCACAAAATAACACTCAAATACAGGAGGACACCAGTACAGAACTCTTAGGTGTTACTATTGGTGATAGACTAAACTTTGATTTACAAGTCAATAATTGTATCCGAAAAACACATCTTGAGCTAGGACTCCTCTATAGAAACAAAAAAATATCTTACCAAAACAGCAAAACTAACCCTTTCAAGTGCCTAACTCTTACCCACTTTACTTTATAGCTCCCAAATTCTCATCAGCCTCAGCACTGGACTACTAAACAAGTTAGAAACAACTTATAACAGGATTGCCATATTTGCTGCTCAAAGTTCTTACGGGTCCCATCACTGTCTATCACTAAAAGAACTTCATTGGCTAGATTTATCTAACCTGCTTCAGTATAATCAGTTTCAGATTATTTATTCCATTCCCTACAAACCCTCTTTCTGTCCAACTATCTCATCTCTAATGTCTCATTACCTACCCACTAGATTACTCTGAAGTTCTGAACAAGGCCTACTAAAAATCTACTAACCAAGGACCAAAATGGGTCACCTAGTCTATAGCTTTAACCCTTCCAAGGCCTGGAATAACCTACCACTAGATATAAGATACCTTGAACATCCCAATCAATTCAAAACTGCTACAAAAAATACCTTTATGACCTGCAAATGTAATTATCCCCAGTAAACACTCCCCTATAACCTTTTACTTCTCTTCTCTCTTCCTTCCCGTCAGTAAACAAGCTTATTACTTTATCTTCTCCTCTTGGTACATCACTGTACAATATAACTAGTAAAATATTTCAGCTATGTAACTATTGCACTATTATGTAAATAATATGTAATTATGAATGTATCTCTCTGATGAATGTATTTCTATGTATTTCATTTGCCACAGTTTAATGTATGACACTGTAATGCAATAATGTGTGGTACTGATGAATGTAATGTATGACACTGTAATGCAGTAATCTGTGGTACTGATGAATGTATTCCTATATGCATTCAATATGTAAAATTTCTATTTTCTATTGGAGCTTTTCTCCTCGGGCATCCACTGAAAATGGGCATTTGTAGCCCAGTCAGACAAACCCGGTCAAAAAATATAAAATAAAACAAATAAATAAAATAACTTAAGGCCATGACTTTGGCACCAGTGATTTGTTGTTGTGAGACCCTCTTGAAATATGTTAACATAATTTGGGGAGTCAATGACAGCAACCAACTTCAATATGCATAGAGATAGACTCTGTAGCTAATCAATCTCAAGCTATTATGGGTCATGGTGGTGTATTTTCTAAGTTCTTATGTATCTTAGGAAATCATTTGATAACAAGAATAAGAGGATGTTTGACCTTAAAATACTCATAAATAGCTTCATCTATTCCACAAAGCATCAGTAATTCATACAACGTGTCACATATATTTTTAGTCGTCTGATGCACTCTGGTATAATTAATGAGTGTATATGTGGTGGAATCACTCAATATACTTTGCATCTTTTTTGTTATAATCTTCATTGCTCATTAAAACAATTCCTCTGCCCTTATCTGCAGAGTGTATCATGACTGTATCATTTTGTTCCAGCTCTTTCAGAGCTATATATCCCTCTCTATTTAGGACGTGGTAATGATATCTAGCAATATTTAATCTTTTGGTAATGTCTGCTTCACATACTTTCAAGAATGTATCCACTATGGGATTGTTTTGCGGGATATATGTACTAGGTTTATTTGCAGTAAATCTAAGAATTTCTTTATTTGTAGCAAAATAGCTTTCAGCATCACATTCTTGCAAAGCATCTTAAGGATAATCAACACATCATTCAGTCTCGACACTTCTGCAGGAACAAAAAAGAGGCCCTTATTCAGTATGGAAATTTGTTGATTGGATAAAATAATTACTTAAATTAAGCACTAAATCTTGTTGAAAAGAAAGAGAATTATGTATCCCTCTGTCGAAACTTTCTTTCTCTTTCTGCCTCTGCACTGAGATTTCTCTCCCTCAGTGCTACTCGTGTCTGTAAGGGAAAAGGAAGGGCCAAAAAATTTGAAGAAAGTATACATGTGTCTTTACATCTATCTCCCTTGTTATTTGCTGTAACAGCAGGAGTCTGTTCAAACCTGATGGTTCATTGTCTTTACATGGGGTTCCTGCAGAAATCTTGGAGCTGTTAATCACTACTCAGGGTAGCTCAGTATCGGGCAGAAATCATTACTCCTTTGTTTAACATTATCCTTTGGCCAGACAAAAAATCTTCTCATTGCTGAAATCGGCACAATGTCTGGCTAATTTCTTGATTTTCAGTCTTTCTTGTCTCATATCAAAAACCGAAATGGTGGCATAAAGTTAATCCAATTTAACTTGAAAGACATCAGTTGGATATTTTGTTTCTATTTCTCTCTGTATAGATTCTCCCTCCAAGATCAGTTCTTCCTCAGTTGTTGCAAAATGTTCTAAAGTAGTCTGATATAGCTAAAATTAGTTTCCAGATTTAGCATCTGCCATTTCTTTAATAAATTGGGATAACATTTCCATATGTTGGCATCAATAGGACTCTGAGACCTCTAGGAATGGTTTTCTGGTGTGTGTATATATGCTTCCAGGTGGAAGTGCTGCCATTGTAGCTTCTTAAGTTTGAACAGGTTATTTTCCAATCATCTATAGTCTATGATAAAATTCTCATGGTCACTTACGTCTTCATAAGACAATTGTGCATTATCATCCAGTTTCAAATGTATTAAAGGATTCTAACCAGCTCTAACTATATTCTGTAACTTTGTACCACATTCTTCTGTACATGATAATCTGGGATAATAATCCAGTTCTGTATTGGGAATATCCTTACTTTCCACCACATGAACCATTGATCAAAAGTACAGAATAGGATAAAACAGGACAAAATCAGAAGAACGGTCACCAAAGATGGATAGAGAGACATGGATTTACAGCAGAGTACTAGTATCAAACCCTCCATGGCATATACCATAAAAAACATACTTTAATAAATGGATAATTGAAACATAGAATAAAAGAAAAAAATAAGTGATTTGGGGTATTTTCCTCTCCCCTTCATCAGATCTTAATGAAACACTGCTCAATAATCAATTTAAATCCATTTGACCAAATCAGACAAAGGGATTTGACTAACACTTTAGAAAAAGTGTTGACATGAATGTGTGTATTCATTCATGAATCACCAGGCCAATATGGTTTCTTCCTTCTAGTCCAATCAAAACATTGATTACTTCCTTTTAGTCTAATCAAATCCAGCATTTAACCACATGCTCCACCAGAGGAGTAGATGTGTCCATTCACAAATCACTAAGCCATTATGCCTCTATGTTGTCAGGTCACACTATTAAAACACCAATCATATAAAACAATTCAGTCTCACCTTTAAGAGAAGATAGACATTACTTAAGACCAAAAGTTATATCTCAGGTCCACTTCATTCTTGAAATCAAATGATATATATATATACCATGTCATTCCACATCTCATGAAGGTGATGATATATATTAAAACAAAGCAGTGGGCCTTTATAGAGGTGCAATCTTTGTATCTCCAGGTGTTCAAACTTCATATTTCATTACTCATCAGGTCTTAATAGTTTAGCCTATGCCTCTTAAGGATGGGTTTAAGTGGTAGGCATGTGTATATGATGGTATATCTGCATGTAAGTCTCCAATCTACTGCATTTTGACATATTCAGTCTCCATCATAAGATAGCCACCCCAAATATTCTCAAATACTCTTTGAAGGACTTGAAATGAAAAAGAATTATCTGGATCACTTAAGATATTTTAAATAATAGATTCTTTTCATCTTTTAACCAAATATCAAAAACATGATCTGAAAGTCTCTCTTTAAACTATCTGCTTGTCTTTCCCATATAAAACTTTGACAATGCTGACAACATGCAATGTAAACTACATTGCATGTTTTACAGTCAACATAAAAATTCAGATGTATTTTTTAAATGTAACTGGTTGTATAAAGGCTTGAGTCTTGGAGATATAAATACACGTAGTACAGTTTCTACAGGGATCAGTGCCCAGTCTATTTGACTTGAGTTGATTGTGTTTTACATGGCTTTGACACAATGGGTGTTTAAGACTTTTATTATCTCAGAATGTAAAAGCTGCAGTATCCCCCACTATATTCTGTATACTCTCATCACTTAGGAGGATTTTCCAATTGGTTTTCACTGTGTCACATATGTATCCAATGTCACTTGAATAAGTCAAAATCACTATAGTAAGCTGGTCAGGTGGCATGGTATTAGACCTTAGAGAAATATCATCTTCTGTGATAGTATAATAAGGCCTTCCTTTGGTCTTCCTATGCCTTCTAACATCCATCAAATGCTGCTGGAAATACAAGCTGAATTTTTATGCTGATTGTATCTACATACCCCTCTCTCTCTCTTTCTCTCCATATATAAAATATAAAACCTGATGAAAAGAAGGCATTACATATCGTGGTTTCTGATCAATCTAGTTGCTTCATTAAACAAGATAAGGTCAGCGCTATAGTAGCTATCTTCTTCTTCTTTCAGCTTTTTCCTGGTCAGGGGTCGCCACAGTAGATCATATGTCCACTCATGATTGGCAGTGGGATTTTACAGTGTTGAGTTGCCAGCCCAGCACCCAACCTTCCATAAAAGGCACACACATGCACACACTCACACCTAGGGCAAATTTAGAGTATCCAATCCACCTACTGCATGTCTTTGGGATGTCGGAAGAAACCCACGCAACCACAGGGAGGAACTGCAGACTCTGCATAGAAGACACCCCAGCCGAGAATCAAACCAGAGAACCTCTTGCTGTGAGGCAGCAATGCTAACTGCTGCACCATCGTGGCCACCCAGTGATATAGTAGCTATGAATGTTGATAAATAAAATGAAAAATGAATACATTAATAAGTGATGACACCAATTATTGGGCAGTATCTCTAAATAAAATTAATAAAGCATTTCAGATGCTTGATGACCAAGTAAATTTTATGTTAACTGCAGGAATAATAGATGATAGGAAACGGACTTATTTGAAACAGCCTATACAAAGATCCACTGTAACAATATTGATCCCCTAATAACACCAATAAGTTAGCCAAAGGGTGTAAAAATAAACCTTAAGAGTGTCATAAAAATGGTCTTCATAGAATCATATTGTTTAAAATATCCCTGGCATTTTTGGACTAAATTAAAGGAAGATTCTTTTGTTGTGAATTTTAAAAGTATATAAACCACTGTTCTACATTTGGAGGGTTTAGAGTTGCTTAGAGAATGACTATTGATAATTTTAACAGTTAATATGAAAACAGTACATGCAATGTGTGACATACTGGATTTAATTCTTCATAATCATTTTAGTTTTAAGAATAAATATTACCATCAAAATAAAATTATGACAGTCAGGGAAGTTGTGGCCCGCACTTATTGAAATTTTATTTGTAACAATGTAAAAAGTAATTTATGAAAGGCAATAATATTATAATAGATTAAGACCATACTGACATTATATTGATGACATTTTTTTTCTTTTCGGATGATGATGTTATTGAACTCAATGTGTTTATGGAGTATTTGAATACTAAATACAATTTCCTAGAAATTACATCAATATTTGAAAGTATTTATTTCCTAGATGTTATTTTTACTGAGGGTGTAGCAGGCAGATGATTAATTTCGATTATTTTTAGAAAAGGAACCATTAGAAATTTGTATCTGCATGTTTCAAATCTATCTATAGAGGGTCAACTGGATTTTTAAAAGAAAACTAATGAGTCTATCCAGACTTACCACCAACAACATGTTTTTTGATAAGGAAAGTTTAAAACTTATGTAGATATTTTTACAAGGGGATATTTTTACAGAGGTGAAGCAGAATGGTAAAATAAATCACTTTCTCATTCTTTCTGTAGATAAACATTATGCATGAGGGAGTAAGAGGAACATCATGAATAGGCATAATTCTATGGTTTTAGATTACACTTTAGATGTGAAACTATTAGATCTATAGTTCAGTATAACTTGAATAGTATACGAAATAATCAACCTTTGGTAGGTGTGTTGGGTCATTAACCTGCTGTTGCTTACAGAAACAGTAGAAGTTTAAAAAATGTATTTAACAATGTTGTAAAATGTCAAAAAAATGTTGAAATCCACTTCACAGATGTTAAAACCAATGTCAAAGGCCTCTCCTCTGTCTAACAAACATCACAGATAATTGTAAACTGGGAGCAGTCATTGAGCCCACCCAACATGAGAACACCCTTCAGGAATGTCTAACACAGACATATACAGTTGGCAAGACACCTCAGTTACTCTGTTTTTTTTATAGTTCCTAGAGACTTTTATACATAGCACTATGGGTCTCCTTTGAAGCCTTCTATATGGAAGAATGTATTAGAAGACTTAACAAACATATCAGGTAGAATATTTTTGTCCTGAAGAAAAATAATCACAAAGCTTTATTTGGGCACAATAGTGCATGCCAAAACTTTAACAAGATTATGATTTTTGCTAGTAGATATGTATTGCCCCGGGATTCATGAAGCTCGGCGCAAGGCCGGTGTAAGGCTTGCGCCGGTAGTGCAGTGTATAATCGGCGTAGTAGCGCCATATGCATAGTAATGAGTGCGCGCCGCCACCACAGACACGTGCGGAGGGCACGTGAGCGAGTCCAAGTAGGATGCGCCCGTAGGCGTGGCCAAGCGTGCAGGCGATGAGCAACCTAAAGTGCTGACTGCCACAGGCCGCCTGCAATAGTAACCGCACCAGACAGGCTCCGTGGATAATGAAACGTAGGCAGACTATGCAACATAGTACCCGTACACACAAAACGGAGAACCAAACATTAACCCACGAAGTCCAAAGTGAACCCGTCCAAGGAACTAAGGAGACGCGTAATACCGTGTCCGTCCCGCAATGCACTGTCAGTGGGCATACTCAGTGAAGGTGTACCGCAGCATGTCAGCGCGCCGTAAACACATAGAAGTATCGACATGGGCATGGTCACCAGCAGTAGTGAGAGTACACAGCCGGGTAGCCGTGTCGATATAACAACAAGAAGGAAACAAGATACCCTAAACACAGGCAAACATGTGCATAGCAACATGTATTACACCCAGCAACGTGCCCGTCGCATACACATAGGACGGCGTATGCCGAACCGTAATATCCAGAAGCGGAACTCATGCATGCAAATGTAATACACAACAGCCCCGTCATAGCATGTAACCCGCACCCATGTACGACCGTGCACCCAACCCAGCTAGCAGCCTTGCGCAGCTACACACCTACACACAATGGGCATACCTGAAATGTAGTAAGAAGTATTGTCCAAGGCAGTGCCACGCGGGCAAATATGTACCCCACAACTTAACAGCCCACCCCAGGTACAGATATCCAAACGGCTGCATGTGAATGTTCCGGCAGAATGTGTACATCCCGCATGTGGTATGCCCCGTCGAAACCCCATAGGCGTGCACACGCCACGGTGCCCATAACTGTACACATCTGGACAAGGCGGTATGCACAGCCACCGTACCGATGAGTAGCTATGCAGACATGTCAAACACAACACATAAGGCGGAACATCTGCCCACCAAGCAGGACGCCCTAACAGGGTGCCACAGGCACAGAAGGGGAAGGTGGGACATCACACGTGTAGAGTAGCATTGCCGGATGGGAAAACACCCACGGCCAATGCAAAGGACGGAACAACATGTATATGCCTGGATGGATGGGTATGTCATAGCATGGGAATAGGCCAAGCTATCCCCCATAATAGCCATGCGTACCAGATACAAACAGCCAGTAACACACAGTAGTAATGCAGGAAGGCATACACGAGTGTGGGAATAGCACAGGACATATGTCACGTGCCAAGTGTAGATGCATGACACAAATGTCCAGGATGGGGCCTCTTGCAAAGAGGAACATGTGCCAAACCCACCTCCCACAGATGTACCGGCAGTGAAAACACATGCCAAACACACACCAATACAACCGTCCATCCCACGACAGCAACGGAGGCTGGTCAAAGACCACCATGATGCGTGCACAAACAGGGACACGTGGAACCGTTGCCTTAACACCCCCCCTCAGGCCAAAGAACAATAGAATGGACATATGCATGTAATGCTGTGAAGGATGTGTGGTAGTCCTCGGTATCACAGAGGTAGGTACACAGATACACTGTAATCAACTGTGATGTATGTGCACTGTAGACAGCATACCTGCAGGTAATACATAGTTCTATCACGTGCCACAGAAATATACACATAAGAATGAGGATAGGGGATAGACAAGTGTGAATGGGACAAACTATGAACATGGGTTCATAGGACCATAGGTGCAGAGTAGGCTATCTACCCAAGGGCATCCATAACCCTAGGCCACAGTTATGTTACCTTCGCCAACCCTCCAGTCTGGAGATAAAATGCCCATTATATTGCTGTACCTCTGTCAAGCAGTGACAATGATGTAATCCCTGGGGTATATCTGCAATCCCCCATCCAATGGACAATATCCCCCTCGAACAAGGCTAGCAAGGTTGTCTGCCTCACATGTACTGTGATGTTGTTCCACAGCATAGTGAGTGTCTGGGTGATGTATGTGTCACTCCAACACAATCTATTAATGATCGTGTCAAGGTTCACGTCACCTGCCCTCGTGGTTCTGAGGGATGTAGATCCAGTAGGTGAAGCATAGTCATCAAATATGGGTCGACATGGCCTCGTATGTCAGGCACAGGTCACCACTGAACAAGTGGTATGTGACTGAATGGAGCATGAGTCCTTACAGTGGGGCAGCATAACACAAATCCCTGACACCCTGCATCTGTCTGACGATGAACCTATGGGGCCTTCCCGGCTGCTGTAGGTGTCGGGTCAGATACCGTCAGAACTGGGCAATATACTCAATCATAGGTCCAACGAGTAATGAGTACAAGGAGATGAAGACCTACCCTGATCTAGATGTGAAACACTGCACGATCAGGTGGGCAATGTAGAACGTCTACCGAAACACGATAGCAACGTGTGTGTTGAACGAATGGTGACTGACAACCTGGGTCCCCAGATCCCTGGTAAGTCCCCCCGTGATCAGTGGACCGCCAGCCATATGGCGGACAGGGGTGACCTTGTTCTTCCCGATGGGTATGACTATGCATAACCTGGCATTTAGCTGTAGGCCTTGTCCCTGACAGCAGATATCCATATCTGTGAGGCCCCTTTCAAGGATATCTGTGTCAGATGTCCGTCCCACTATGGCACCTGGTTCGCAGTCATCTACAAACAATGTCAGCCCTAACCCCCCTGTGTGTGCTTGTACTTTGGAAATGTAGATGTAGAAAAAGAGTGGACCCAGGGCAGAGCCCCGTGGGAGTCCGCCTGTGACAGGCAGTAAGTCTGACATGCTGCCAGCAACTATGACGGCGTGGGTTGTGTCACCTAGCCAGTTTGCAACCCATCCCGCGATGTACGTGTTCACATCCAAGCCGATGACTTTATGAATGATACCCGAGGGGGGTATTGTGTTGAAGGCCTTTGCCAGGTCGAGGTAGGCTGTAAGGACTGCATGACCCTCATCAATGGCCTCGATGACAGTCCCTAAAACGTCAACCAGGTCCTAAACGCATGATCTGCCCCTGACCAAGCCGAAATGGGTTGTATGCAAAGTATGCAGGTCCCGTAAGTCGTCATCTATGGCCTGCAGTATGATCCTTCCCCATGTCTTTCCTGATAAGGAATCCCATGCTAATGGGACGGTAATAACCAGGGTCAGTGGAGGCACTGCCCCTGTGAAGTGGGACTACAGTCGCCGTGCGCCACAACTTGGGTACGTTACCCGAGGTGAAGCTAAGATCAGACAGCTGTCCTAACTGTGGGTCTAATTCCTCAATGAGATCGCGTAGTACACAATCGGGACACCAGCTGTTCCCATGGATGCTGTGTTCACTACCTTGGAGAGCATGTACCACCTGTGCGTTACAGAACATTCGGGTGCCACAATCCGCTGGTACAGACATCTCTCCATGTGGGGGGGAGGGGGTGGAGATGTTTTCACCGAACCTGTCAGCCAGTATGTTGGCAATGTGTGTATGTTCAGTACACTTCACATCATTGTGAACCCAGTCAGACCATATCTGGGAGTTACCTCCCAGGTGTCCGGCATAGCTAATGAAGGCCGTATGATTGTCTGTCGAGTCCTTGGAGATATATCTGTGTAACCTGCCCCGGATTATGTCATGAGAGCTTGTAGCTCTTCACGTATAATGAGCAAGGGTGTCATACCTCACAAGGAGTCTGCTCTGTCGTGTAGTAGCCACTTCCTGTCGTCGTACAGAGTGGGTATGGCTGGGGTACACCACACTGGATGCTTGGCATTGGTACAAAGAACCACAGTTGGGTAAGGGAATGCCTGATCCATGCAGTCCTGTAGGTGCCGGTAGAAGGCATATGTAAGTGACGCAGTGGCCTGAGTAATGTCGACCACTGGCTAAGGGTCCCTAAAGGAGACCACAGTAGTGTTCAGAATTGTGAATCCGGCCTTTGAGAATGCCATGTGTATGTTAACCGGCACCACCCACAGCATTGTATGTCAATAGCAGACGCTATTGTCCAAATAACATAAGATCAACTTTATTGTTAAAATATGTATCATTATTCATTTAGTGATATGTTTCTGCTAATTACATTTGCAAATGCCCGTTAAGACCGGGCCAAAGTGCTCGTGATCTACCTGTTATGGTGGTGTCAGTCTGACAAGAAAGTGGCGATACTTCCCTACTAGGACCTCTGGGGATTATTTAAAGCAGTTGTTAACCGGCATCATTGGATGTACACCATTTGGTGTCGGTTTGGGAGAACCTGTCTTACGTAGCACTACACACTATGGGTAGTCAAGCAGACATCCGCGAATGGGGAACATACAGCAGCAGTCAGAACCACTGGCCACATGGACACAGTCCAACAAGTTCTATACTTTACATATGCACATTGGTGTCCATTGTAGGACCCAAAAATTGCCCCGTACGGAATACCATCCAGCCTTCATCGTCCAACCAGGAGAAGCGACAGTCGTGAGCACGGCACAGCTAGATATATGCACCACCTGCGTGTTTAATGTTGATGACAAGTGTCCATGAAATGCAGGACATATGAACAGAAAACCACGGACTGTCGAGTCCATAGATGTTCGTCCACATCCCAGTCCCGCACACATGAAGGATGTGTAATGGGTACTGTCGAGGGTTTCAGCCATGGGATCGTGGGTATGCAGAAATGGTGCTCGGTGTTGTTTGGCAGATAATCCGTTGTCCCGCCCCGTGGGAGGGATGTGGGTGTAGCACATGCCTCACTCCCCACGAATAATGCAAAGCATCCACCGGATATTGCTAAATGCAGGTGTGAAATGTGTACAGCCCTATACCAGTGTCCAGTAGGCAATTCCCATGGGTGGACAAGCGTACGAGCAAGATGGCACCCATACCTGCAAACCTGGTGGAAGTACGCAGCTGCAGTAAGGCATAACACAGGAAATACAGATAGGGACTACAGTAGACACACCCCATAGAAATCCAGACCGCCGTGCGACTACCGTCGTGCACAGCACTCAATCTGCCAGCAGGGGAATGGGGATCACCCGCTTCCATACTGCGGAACAAATGGGCGACCTGTGGAACACATATTAATGGCACACCAACAACGTCAACTAGGAAGGTTATAGGATGGTTAAACAATGGCGTTCACAGTGATGAAGAACATCTGTCAATGAATAAACAGGATCTACATGTGTTGCTGGTGTTATTATGACACTATAGTGGCGGATATGTCCTATTGGGCCTTATGAGGTTTATTGAAAGCAGTCGCTAACCTGCATCCGTGGATGGACACCATTTGTATTCAGTTATGAAACACCTGGTTTCCGTAGCACTACATATTATGGGTAGTCAAACAGACATCCCCGATTGGGGAACATACAGATGCAGCCGAAACCACTGTCCAGATGGACACAGTCCAACAAGTTCTACACTTTACATATGCACATTGGTGTCCATTGTAGGACCCAAAAATTGATACTATCGAACAACATGCAGCCGTCATCGTTCCAGCAGAAGAAAAGCGACAGCCGTGACTACGGCACAGCTACACATATGCACCACCAGCGTTATTAAGGTTGATGACAAGTGTCCATGAAATGCAGGACATATGGACAGAAATCCCCAGAGTCCAGAGTCCATAGAAGTGCGTCCACATCCCAGTCCCGCACACATGAAGGATGTGGAATGGGTACCGTCGAGTGTTGCAGCCATGGGATCCTGGGTATGCAGAAACAGTGCTCGGTGTTGTTTGGCAGATAATCCGTTGTCCCGCCCCGTGGGAGGGATGTGGGTGTAGCACCTGCCTTACTCCCACTAATAATGCAAAGCATCCACCGGATAATGCTAAATGCAGGTGTGGAATGTGTACAGCCCATACCAGTGTCCAGCAGGCAATTCCCATGGATGGACAGGCGTACGACCAAGATGGCACCCATAACTGCAAACCCGGTGGAATTACACAGCTGCAGTAAGGCATAACACAGGAAATACACATAGGGACTACAGTAGACATACCCCATACAAAGTCGGACCGCCGTGCGAATACTGGCGTACACAGCACTCAATCTGCCAGCAACAAAATGGGGATCACTCGCTGTCATACCGCGGAAGAAATGGGCGACCTGTGGAACACATACTAATGGCACACCAACAACGTCAACTAGGATATGTAAACTATGGCGTTCCCACTTATAAAGAAAACATGCTTCAATGAATACATAGGGGATCTACATGTTCTGGTGGTGTTATGTTGACAATACAGTGACGGATATGTCCTACTGGGACGTCTGTGGTGTATTTAAAGTAGTTGCTAACCTGCATCTCTGGATGTACACCATTTGTTCTCAGATCTACTAAACCTGGTTTACGTAGCACCACGTAATATGGGTAGTTAAACAGACATCCGCGATTGGGGTACATACAGCAGCAGTCAGAACCACTGGCCAGTTGCACACAGTCCAGCAACATCTAACTTTACATATGCACATTGGTGTCCATTGTAGGACCCAAAATTTTACTTAACAGAATTCCATCCAGCCGTTACCGTCCACCAGATGACGCGATAGCCGTGGGTACGGCACAGCGAGACATATGCACCACCAGCGTGTTTAAGGTTGATGACAAGTGTCCATGTAATGCAGGATATATGAACAGTCATTTCCAGATTGCCGAGACCATAGACGTACGTCCACATCCCAGTCCCGCACACATGAAGGATGTGTAATGGGTACTGTCGAGGGCTGCAGCCATGGGAACCTGGGTATGCGGAAATGGGGCTCGGTGTTGTTTGGCAGATGATCCGTCGTCCCGCCCCGTGGGAGGGATGTGGGTGTAGCACATGACCTACTCCCCACTAATAATGTAAAGCATCCACCGGAGAATGCTAAATGCAGGTGTGAAATGTGTACAGCCCATACCAGTGTCCAGCAGGCAATTCCCATGGATGGACAAGCCTACGACCAAGATGGCACCCATACCTGCAAGGCCGGTGGAATTACACAGCTGCAGTAAGGCATAACACAGGAAATACAGATGGGAACTACAGTAGACACTCCCCATAGAAATCCATACCGCCGTGCGAATCCCGGCGTACACAGCAACCAAGCTGCTAGCAAGAATATGGGGATCACTCGCTTCCATACCGCGGAACATACGGGCGACCTGTGGAACACATATTAATGGCACACCAACAACGTCAACTAGGAAGGTCATAGGATGGTTAAACTATGGCGTTCCCACTTATAAAGAACATCCTTCCATGAATAAATAGGTTCTACATGTTCCGGCTGTGTTATAATGACAATACAGTGGCGGATATTTCATAATGGGACTTCTGAGGATTAGTTAAAGCAGTTGCTAACCTGCAGCAGTAGATTAACACCATTTGGGTTAATTGTGGAAGGACACGGGTTCCGTAGCACTACATAATATGGGTAGGCAAACAGACATCCGCGATTGGGGAACATACAGCAGCAGTCCAAACCACTGGCCAGATGGACACAGTCCAACATGTTCTACACTTTACATATGCACATCGGTGTCCATTGTAGGACCCCAAAAATTTATCCCTAGGCAATGGCAACCGGCTGCGATCGTGAGACCCAGAAGAGGTGACAGCCGTGACTACGGCACAGGTAGATATATGCACCACCAGCGTGTTCAAGGGTGATGACAAGTGTCCATGAAATGCATGCCATATGGACAGAGGTCCCCAGAATGTCGAGTCCATGGAAGTGCGTCCACATCCCATTCCCGCACACATGGAGGATGTGCAATGGGTACCGTCGAGGGTTGCAGCTATGGGATAGTGGGTATGCAGAAATGGTGCCCGGTGTTGATTGGCAGATGATCCGTTGTCCCGCCCCGTGGGAGGGATGTGGGTATAGCACATGCGTTACCCCCCCCACTAATAATGCGAATAATCCACCGGAGAATGCTAACTGCAGCTGTGAAATGTGTACAGCCCTATACCAGTGTCCAGTAGGCGATTCCCATGGACGGACAAACGTACGGCCAAGATGGCACCCATAACTGCAAACCTGGTGGAATTACACAGTTGCAGTAAGGCATAACACAGGAAATATAGATAGGGACTACAGTACACACTCCCCATAGAAAGTGAGACCGCCGTGCGAATCCCGGCGTACACAGCACTCAATCTGCCAGCACAAAAAGGAGGATCACTCGCCGCCATACTGGGGAACAAATGGGCGACCTGTGGAATACATACTAATGGCACACCAACAACGTCAACTAGTAAAGTCATAGGATGGTTAAACCTTGGCGTTTCCAGTTATAAAGAACACCCTTCAATGAATTAGTGTGATCTACATGTGTTGGTGCCGTTAGTTTTGACAATACAGTGGCGGATATTTCCCATTGGGACGTCTGAGGTTTACTTAAACCAGTTGCTAACCTGCATCCCCGGATCTACACCATTTGCGTTCATGTCAGACAAAACTGGTTTTCGTAGCACTATATAATATGTGTAGTCAAACAGTCATCCGCGATTGGGGAATATACAGCAGCAGTTAAACCCACTGGCCAGATGGACACAGTCCAACAAGTTCTACACTTTACAAATGCACATCGGTGTCCATTGTAGGACCCCAAAAATTGATCCGTACGCCACATCTACCAGCTGCGAACGAGAGACCTGAAAGGAATGAACAGCCGTGACTACGGCACAGCTAGAGTTATGCACCACCAGCGTGTTTAAGGTTGATGACAAGTGTCCATGAAATGCGGGACATATGAACAGAAATCCCCAGATTGTCGAGTCCATAGAAGTGCGTCCACATCCCAGTCACGCAAACATAAAGGATGTGTAATGGGTACCGTCGAGGTTTGCAGCCATGGGATCCTGGGTATGCAGAAATGGGGCTCGGTGTTGTTTGGCAGATAATCCATTGTCCCGCCCCGTGGGAGGGATGTGGGTATAGCACATGCCTCACTCCCCACTAATAATGCAAATCGTCCACCAGAGAATGCCAAATGCAGCTGTGAAATGTGTACAGCCCTATACCAGTGTCCAGTAGCCATTTACCATGGACGGACAAACGTACGACCAAGATGGCACCCATAACTGCAAACCCGGTGGAATTACACAGCTGTAGTAAGGCATGACACAGGAAATACAGATAGGAACTACAGTAGACACTCCCCATAGAAAGTCAGACCGCCGTGCGAATACCGGCGTACGCAGCACTTAATCTGCCAGCACCAACATGGGGATTACTCGCTGCCATGCTGCGGAACAAATGGGCGACCTGTGGAACACATACTAATGGCACACCAACAACGTCAACTAGGAAGGTCACAGGATGTTTAAACTATGGCCTTCCCACTTATAAAGAACATCCTTCAATGAATCAGTAGGATCTACATGTTTTGGTGGTGTTACGTTTTGACAATACAGTGGCGGGTATTACCCATTGGGACATCTGAGGTGTATTTAAACCATTTGCTACCCTGCATCAGCGGATTTACACCATTCGGGTTCATTTCAGAATAAACAGGTTTCCGTAGCACTACATAATATGTGTAGTCAAACAGACATCCGTGATTGGGGAACATACAGCAGCAGTCATACCCACTGGCCAGATGGACACAGTCCAACAAGCTCTACACTTTACATATGCACATAGGTGTCCATTGTAGGACCCCAAAAATTTATCCGTACGCAATGTCAACCGGCTGCGATAGAGACCCAGAAGAACTGACAGCCGTGACTACGGCACAGCTACATATATGCACCACCAGCGTGTTCACGGTTGATGACAAGTGTGCATGAAATGCAGGACATATGAATAGAAATCCCCAGATTGCCGAGCCCATACACGTGCGTCCACATCCCATTCCCGCACACATGAAGGATGTGCAATGGGTACCGTCGAGGGTTGCAGCCATGGGATGGTGGGTATGCAGAAATGGGGCCCGGTGTTGATTGGCAGATGATCCGTTGTCCCGCCCCGTGGGAGGGATGTGGGTATAGCACATGCGTTACCCCCCACTAATGATGCGAATTATCCACCGGAGAATGCTAAATGCAGCTGTGGAATGTGTACAGCCCTATACCAGTGTCCAGTAGGCAATTCCCATGGACGGACAAACGTACGGCCAAGATGGCACCCATAACTGCAAACCCGGTGTAAGTCTACAGCTGCAGTAAGGCATAACACAGGAAATGCAGATAGGGACTACAGTACACACTCCCCATACAAAGTCAGACCGCCGTGCGTATACCGGCGTACACAGCACTCAATCTGCCAGCAAGAAAATGGTGATCACTCGCTACCATACTGCGGAACAAATGTGCGACCTGCGGAACACATACCAATGGCAAACCAGCAACGTCAACTAGGAAGGTCATCGGATCTCTGAAGTATGTCGTTCACGCTTATCAAGAACATCCTTCAATGAAATAATAGAATCTACATGTTTTGGTTGTGTTATTTTGACAATACAGTGGCGGAAATTCCCTAATGGGACATCTGAGGATTACTTAAAGCATTTCCTAGCCTGCATCATTGGATTTACACCATCTGGGTTCAGTCTGGAATAACCTGGTTAACGTAGCACTACACAATTCGGGTAGCAAGCAGACATCCGCGATTGGGGAACATACAGCAGCAGTCAAACCCACTGGCCAGATGGACACAGTCCAACAAGTTCTACACGTTACATATGCACATTGGTGTTCATAGTAGGACCCCAAAGATCCATCCGTACGCAATGTCAACCAGCTGCGATCGAGAGACCCGGAAGAACTGACAGCCGTGACTACGGGACAGCCAGACATATGCACCTCCAGCGTGTTCAAGGTTGATGACAACTGTCCATGACATGCAGGACATATGAACGGCAATTCCCAGAATGTAGAGTCCATAGAGGTGCGTCCACATCCCATTCCCGCACACATGACGGATGTGTAATGGGTACCGTCGAGGGTTGCAGCCATGGGACCCTGGGTATGCAGAAACGGGGCTCGGTGTTGTTCGGCAGATAATACGTTGTCCCGCACCGTGGGAGGGATGTGGGAGTAGCACATGCCTTACTCCCCACTAATTGTGCAAAGCATCCACCGGATAATGCTAAATGCAGGTGTGAAATGTGTACTGCTCTATATCAGTGTCCAGTAGGCAATCGCCATGGATGGACAAGCGTAGGACCAAGTTGGCACCCATAACTGCAAGCCTGGTGGAATCACACAGCTGCAGTGAGGCATAACACAGCCAATACAGATAGGGACTACAGTAGACACACCCCATACAAAGCCGGACCGCCGTGCGAATACCGGCGTACACAGCACTCAATCTGCCAGCACCATAATGGGGATCACTCGCTTCCATACCGCGGAAGAAATGGGCGACCGGTGGAACACATACCAATGGCACAAAAACAACGTCAGCTAGGAAGGTCATAGGATGGTCACACTATGGCGTACCCACTTATGGGGAACATCCTTCAGTGAATTAATAGGATTAATGTCAATTGACCATGGAATACACCTAAGCAACATCAAAGAACCGTTGGCACCTTATGGCACACAATCCAAAACACACATAGGTAGATGAAACAGTCAACGTAGACATTGTCCACGACAGGTCACATATGGCATACAAAGGTTACGTCATGGACATGTAAGCGCTTCCACCCGTAGGCTCCGTCAGACTTACACATGACATAGAAGCATCCAGGCTTTAAATATCCCCCCTTACACTTTCATTGGTTAATTTCACAGCAAACAATGAACATGTAACCACAGCATAGAAAGCACAGACGCAATGTTAACTACACACACATATATTAACATCCCAGAAAACATCCTAGTAACACATGTATTATATGATATTGTACTATGCCTAATACTCATCAACCAAAGATCTAACAATATATATAGAAGATATGCATATCATACCAATGTAATACAGTGGTACACGACTGAAAGAGTGGACTAATGTGTGTTAACTGCATATCTGTACCTAAAATACATCCCTGTCACGGGGGTTTAAGCCACCTGCATCTCAAAAGAGGCTTCAGCAGTGTTTCACCGGTCAGCCCTGGTGTGTGGTCAACCCTCCACCTAATAACCCATCCAAATCCGCATTCTAAAGCATAGTTGATGAGGTCCCCCCTCTGGTATTATAACCTAGCCGTCGTAAAACAACGAATGTAGACGTATGCCTTGTGATGTGCTCATAGCCGGCCGTAGGCATACGCCAATCCTGCGGCTGGCCAGGGCGCCGCACTAGTAGGGCCACCTGTCTAGTAGGTGTGTCATGTAGGTATACCAGGATGGGGGCACCATGTGTTGTGGTGGTGTGCACCATGGAGCCCCACAGCCTAGGGCAGCAGTCGATCTAAGGCCGCTGCCGTAGGAGGGGTATTACGGTCTGCAGGTATGTGCAGACGTGCACATGAAACAGCGGTCCACAAGGATTACCCATAGTGGCGACACCTGCACAGATGGCTATAGCGGGACACACACACGACCATGCATACAGCACAGTTAGACATACACACACCATAAATAGGCAATTACACACAAGGCTTATGGCGTGTACGGGTACAGTGTCAGTACAGCACGGATAGCTGTCTGCCACGATATCCAGCAGATGTCTCTAGGGTGGTCTGGAATACGGACGGTGCATGGACAATGAGTGGATATGCAACGTACCACAGTTCTATGTGTCAGCCGTGCAGATATGCGATACATGGGACAGACAGCTGTCCATGCAAGAGCAGCACTCCGGGCACAACATAGGTACGTACATATACAATGACAGAGATACAGACGGACACATGTGGCAAGCCCGTGCGTGTAACGTACACAGCACCACCCCAACACACCATAGCAGGGTGCACGTGGAGAACACGCTACGGAGGTCGCCAACCACAGCAGGCACACATGCAGTCCACGAGCTGCGTCTCACCATACACAAACACAGGGATGGCGGCAGGATATGAGTGTTCTGCGTAAACCTCAAAGCCATACCCTATGAACCCATGCAGCTGGGAGCATGGACACACACACACATGTGCCAGGCATGGTGATTGACCACACCCCCACATACCCAACCGCACAACAGTATGACACAGGTATGGAACGCGCTACGTGGACCACCGAACACACCACCGTCAGAGGCACATGTACAGGTGGGTGACAACATCCGTAAAGGAATGGCCGCCGATAGCCAAGGTATGTGTTGCCAAGCGTCTAAAATAACTCCACTCTACTAGGGAAGCTGTGAACACATACACCACACACACACACGGGGAAGGGGCGGGAGTCTAACGTACGCCTACCTACATGACCTCACTACAGCATGAAGCATTTACAGAACGCTACCGAGATTACTGAGCACAGCGCTGTCAGAGGCATACTTCTAGGCGGGTGACATCACCCGTAATGGAATAGCTGGCAATGGCAAAGGTATGTGTTGCGAAGCGTCTAAAAGCATATTCCTCTGCAGAGGCAGCTGGAAACACACACACACACACACACAGACAAGGGCCGGGAGTCGAACCTACGCCTACCTACATGAACTCACTACAGCATGAAGCATTTACAGAACGCTACCGAGATTACTGAGCACAGCGCTGTCAGAGGCATACTTCTAGGCGGGTGACATCACCCGTAATGGAATAGCTGGCAATGGCAAAGGTATGTGTTGCGAAGCGTCTAAAAGCATATTCATCTGCAGAGGCAGCTGGAAACACACACACACACACACACACACACACACACACACAAGGGCCGGGAGTCGAACCTATGCCTACCTACATGAACTCACTACAGCATGAAGCATTTACAGAACGCTACCGAGATTACTGAGCACAGTGCTGTCAGAGGCATACTTCTAGGCGGGTGACATCACCCGTAATGGAATAGCTGGCAATGGCAAAGGTATGTGTTGCGAAGCGTCTAAAAGCATATTCATCTGCAGAGGCAGCTGGAAACACACACACACACACACACACACACACACAGACAAGGGCCGGGAGTCGAACCTACGCCTACCTACATGAACTCACTACAGCATGAAGCATTTACAGAACGCGCTACCGAGATTACTGAGCACAGCGCTGTCAGAGGCATACTTCTAGGCGGGTGACATCACCCGTAATGGAATAGCTGGCAATGGCAAAGGTATGTGTTGCGAAGCGTCTAAAAGCATATTCCTCTGCAGAGGCAGCTGGAAACACACACACACACACACACACACACACAGACAAGGGCCGGGAGTCGAACCTACGCCTACCTACATGAACTCACTACAGCATGAAGCATTTACAGAACGCGCTACCGAGATTACTGAGCACAGCTGTCAGAGGCATACTTCTAGGCGGGTGACATCACCCGTAATGGAATAGCTGGCAATGGCAAAGGTATGTGTTGCGAAGCGTCTAAAAGCATATTCCTCTGCAGAGGCAGCTGGAAACACACACACACACACACACACACACACAAGGGCCGGGAGTCGAACCTACGCCTACCTACATGAACTCACTACAGCATGAAGCATTTACAGAACGCGCTACCGAGATTACTGAGCACAGCGCTGTCAGAGGCATACTTCTAGGCGGGTGACATCACCCGTAATGGAATAGCTGGCAATGGCAAAGGTATGTGTTGCGAAGCGTCTAAAAGCATATTCATCTGCAGAGGCAGCTGGAAACACACACACACACACACACACACACACAGACAAGGGCCGGGAGTCGAACCTACGCCTACCTACATGAACTCACTACAGCATGAAGCATTTACAGAACGCTACCGAGATTACTGAGCACAGCGCTGTCAGAGGCATACTTCTAGGCGGGTGACATCACCCGTAATGGAATAGCTGGCAATGGCAAAGGTATGTGTTGCGAAGCGTCTAAAAGCATATTCATCTGCAGAGGCAGCTGGAAACACACACACACACACACACACACACACACACAAGGGCCGGGAGTCGAACCTACGCCTACCTACATGAACTCACTACAGCATGAAGCATTTACAGAACGCGCTACCGAGATTACTGAGCACAGCGCTGTCAGGAGGCATACCCCTAGGTGGGTGGTATCATCTGCAGAGGCAATGCGGCCGATAGGGAATGAAGACAGAGTGCGCAGTCACACAGCCTGTTACCATCCCAAGGTGGCCGTACAGTAACACGGTAGTGCTGCAGTCGGGAATCCCAACTAACTACGGAGCAGTACATCACGACATGAATACGGGATGCACCACAGTACAGTATACCCTATCAGAGGGCATCCGGCGTGCAGGATGTAAGCAGCCAATGTGGCATGTCAGCCATATATGGGTCACCTGGATGGTCACCATGGCTATGCAGGATGTCAATGGCCATGGCTACACGCCTAGTAGCAGACATCGGTGCCGACTGTCGTGTGTACCCCCGACTGGTGTACTGGCCATGCCTCTCACACCCAGCGGTTGCGAAGGGGAGACAGACATGCTCACGGGGTATCAACGCAGTCGGCCGCGGTGTGCACTGTACTGTGTCTCCATCTACACAGCTGCTTACTGGGCATGCTCAGACACTTAGAATCGGCACAGTGCAGACAGGCATACACATGGGGCGACGGCATGGGAGGCAGACTGTGGACCGTCGTGTGTGTCCAGCCACACAACAGCTACCCGCCCATGCCACAGACGTGGCAGTTGGGGAGGGGAAACAGGCATGCACCCGGGGTATCAATGCAGACGGGCGCGGTGTGCACTGTACTGTGTCTCCATCTACACAGCTGCTTACTGGGCATGCCCAGACACTTAGAATCGGCACAGTGCAGACAGGCATACACATGGGGCGACGGCATGGGAGGCAGGATGTGGACCGTCGTGTGTGTCCACCCACACAATAGCGACCCGGCCATGCTCACACACGTAGTATGTGCTACGCGCCGTCCGGCATGCAGACGGAGTGCACACACCGCAAGTCACGGCCAGGTAAACCCGTGCACACGCGCAGGGTGGACACACATGCAGTCACACGTACACACACAGATGACAGCACAGGCGTCACGAGTGCAGGCTGAACATGTACACACCGTAGTGTACACCGTAGCTGCTATGCCAGCACCATGTCATCGGTGCAGCAGTATGCCTCACGGTCCAGGAACTGCATGTGACATATGTCCAGAAGACTATGTGGCGGTGTACGTCCGTCGTGCAGAGTACACATGTACTGTCAATGATCCCACAGGTGTGATGTAGTCCACCCGTACCGGTACACACGGACAGGCGTGCTCCACACATACCACGGGCCTGACACAGGTATGACACATGACTGCAGCTATACCACAGTGAAACAATGTCCGGATATGTGACATATGTGATTTCCTGGCTGTGTGCATAGACTGCACGCAGGACACATACGAAGCCTGTGATGTACCACATGCATGACACAGGCGTACGCGGTGATACACACACGAAGGGAAGGCAGGTACATGTCTGTGGTATGCACCCCCTACAGGGTGTAGCGGTGTTCACAGGGACACATACCCTTGTACAGTTCGCCTGTGACAGCTGTGATACCACACCACAGTCCATGTTCCATGTATGTTGACACACATGTCACAACGTAGCAATGCATACACACATGGCAACAGGGGATACATGTGACACGTGTACTGTGCACGGTGCAGCCATGCAGGGGCGGTGTCTGGTGTCCGTAGCACAGTTGCAACCCCCTCCCACATGCATACCCATCATGGGGGCCGTCATATGGTGGCATAGTAACAGCACGCATGGCAGTCTGTGTGTACACCATTTGTTTAAACACCTGTCCACATGCATGTGTGCAGGTGCTGGTCACACGTGTGACACACACCATCCTACCCTGCCATGTGCATACAGTCTGCTATGTCGCCTTTACATGACAGCGCTGCCATGATGCATACCCATCGGCCATGCGGGATCGATCATATGTCACATTGCTACTGTAACCCCTACCACCTCCCACGTGCAGATATTAGCACAGCTGCTAGATACACTGGTAGGACGCAGGATGCACCACATACCGCTGCACGCCTGCACACATCCCATGTAGCGGGTGTGGCATTCCTAGCACCAACATGTGTGCAGGAATGTGTGCCCATGTATGCCACAGATCGGGGGGACTATATGCCACGTGCCACACATCACTGTACACCATGGTAGAGATCTGCACCTACCTCAGTGCGGGGTGCATCGATGTGGATGGCGTAGTACATGCAACACGTCAACCCTCCGTGTAGACATGTGTGGCCACCACCATGTCAGTGTGTCAACATGTGTGTATGTCTGCTGCCTGTTGAGAGGGTGTATTCAGATATCGTGTTGTGACTGGACACTGACCACACAGGGTGACCATCCCGTAGTGGTGCTGCATTGTACAGCCCTATCATTGCCATACCCGTGAGCCTTACTGGCCACTTGTGCAAGACCACCCCCTGTGACATGGCGCGTCGGTGCATTGTCATGTGAGGGTGCCGACCACACAGACAGGTGTCCCCATCTGTACACAATGGTGTGTGTGCCATAGAGGTGTACGCCCCGCGAATACGGGAATATTCCTGTACCGGTACAGCATCCGACTGTCGAACACTGTGCACCACAGCTGACAGGTGACACCTGCGGACAGTAGCCAGCACACTGTGTACGACACCTGCAGAATGTCACCATACCTGTACTGTGTCATGCCATGCATGTGATGTCTCTGTCCACCGTAGCCTGTGGCACCGACCACAGGCGTCAGGTGCAGTATATGTGTGGACATGTGCGTCATGTACCGTGTAAGCAACGTTACACTGTATCCGGCTCCGTGCTCCGCAGGTGTATGTGTATGACTTCACCTCTTGCAATCCCAACTGTCTGTCCTCTATATCACTAAAGCTCTGCACCTGCTCCCATACTATTCCTACAGAGATAAAGTACATGCATACTAAATGGAGTACTACACTGGCCTAGAATCCCCTTGTGTGCCCACTTCCCTATAGGTGCCTTCTGAACCGGTTACACAGCAAATGCATTCACATTCTCTGGCATGTCGAAGGGTCAATTGCTAGCGACCTCTCCTGTTCAGATGGTGAATCTGGGCGTCCTGGCCACTGTTACAGGTGCCTCATGGACACGGACAAGCCGCACCTCCCCCAATGAACATGATACATGTGACAGACGCAACTATATAGCCAGACAGGGGGCTGTGCTCTCTCAAACCATGACCGGAAAGTCCACGCGGGAGGGGAAGGACACCATGCTCACCACATACCCAGTGTCACATGTGACTATCGCAAATGCCAATCAAACACATGAACACACTAAGACATACCTGGAGGCACTGTAAGACATGTCACGAACCTAACGAGCACTGTGAAGCAGACACACAAGCTACTGCCTCCACAAGACATAGGACAGGCAACACATACGTCTCAACGTCTGTGTGCTACACTGTCGAACCCCACAGGCGACACACACACTGCCAGACACACCTGTCATGGGTGACGCCACTGCCAGACACACCGACGTCCCACACACCACACTGAACAAGGGAATGATTACAGTATGCTGCCTGCCGGGCGCTGGAATACGCCACATAACACACGCACTCAGGTCACTCCGCAGCATGTGCAGGTATGACGCAGTAATTGCCCATGCTGGTGTCAACGACTGGTGGCATACCGCCCTGGGATACATTACAGGAGACATAGAGGGCCACTCAGATTGTGTAGGCCAGGCCGGCATGTCCCTGACCCTGGACAGTATCCCACCCTCATCAAGTATGATGCCGCTATACTGGCTCAATGTGGTCACCCTTGATAATGTGCCTGTTTACCGGTGTCAGTCTGAGGGGATCCGGATTCCTCATACCTGGGATGACATGCTTGGCACGCCACGCCCCTTCGCATGGTATGGCTGGCAGCTGTCGCCCCCGGTCTTCAAGGGTTTGGCGAAGGCACCTGCCACCCCCACAGTGCTCACTGCAGGCACGGCTGGAATGATAGACATGCCACCCTACACTACAGGCCTGGAGAACACACAGGATAATACTGCTCACTGCCAGTGGTCTACGGCCAAGCTGCACACCCTCAAATGCCCTCCTCAGTGTGGAGGACATCGATGTCAGTGCTGTGACTGAAACATTGGTCAGGGCTGCTGAGAGCACCCCAGCACTATCGGGTCATACCCCATATCACGCGTTCAGGACCATAACCCGGACCTAACACAGAAGGGGGGGTGTCTCCATTTCCATGATGGATACACACACCTCCATGTTGGCAGAGATGCACGTAGCAGCGGGGAATATCCAGGTGCATTTCACCATGGTTAGGACTGCCCTACAGTTTGTTGCATGCTACAGACCACCCTCCCAGACCCAGGATACCTGCACAGCCGTCCTGAAGACACTGGTGAGTGTGAATGCTCTCACAACACTGTCATATTGGGTGACAACAACCACCCATACATAGACCGAGAACATTACCCAGGACACAACACCCTACGCCAAAGGTCCCAGGTGTTCACACACCTGACTGCTGTGGAACACCCATGCACCATACCCACAAGGGGGTGACGTATACCAGTTCTGCTCATCACACATGGGGAGGATATGCTCCACACAGGATGTACATCCCTCAATGGTGATGTCGGACCGTATAGTGACTCCACTGGTGATCCGCATTCTGCACCCAACACCGGCATGGGAGACCAAAGTGACGACCTCTCCACAGCGAACAACACACGTCATACGACCGGTGTGGTACCCTACAAGGCCTCCATGCCAGTGGTAAACACAGGCCACACTGCTGAAACCCTTACAAATGCCTTCTATGAGCACCCCCAGGGATGTCTGCACCAAGCGACCCTGATAACATCAGGACCTTGTCCACTGAAGGCAGGCACATGGTCTGGTGGACCCCAGCCATTGACAAACTGTACAACAACAGTTGGAGCTAATACATGACAGAGCAACATCAGTACCAGGGAAGGCATCACTGATTAATACCGGCGTTAACATACGATCACACATACAATCATCCAAGGCCGCTTGTGGGAGTGGTACTGCAGAGCACACATAAGACAACCATAGGGCCTTCCTTAGCTGTGGTAGGGACATGGGTGGGAGCACACAGTCATGCCCGGAATTACTCCAGAATGGTACAATGATCACTGAACCCACAGACATTGACAACAAACCAGTGGACATGTTCCATGCATACATCTACCCACCCCCACCCCCCAAGAGGGGACCTGTCTGTCCCACCAGAGTCTAGCCTCCCAAACATCCCGTATGCCCAGGAGAGATCAGATATCTGTTAAGCTGTGAACACAGCACCAATGGGACCAGATGGTGTCCCTGGCTGTGTGCTACACAACCTCATTGAGGCCCTCGCCCCACACATAAGGCCGCTGTGTCATCCTAGGCTTACTACGGGCTAGGTCCCCGCTGGATGGCATATGGCAACTGTGGTCCCACTACACCAGGGTAGTGCTCTTATGGACTGTAGACATCCCTGCCCTAACAGCTTGACAAGCCTTGTCTGCAAAGCTGTGGGGAGGTCCATACTGGAGCCCATAGATACAGACAGTGGTGTACAGCCAATACCGGAACATACCCACATCGACTTAGTCAAGGGCAGATCCAACCTCCCAAACCTGCTCGACCTGTCTGGAGGGGTCACTAAGGCCATTGATGGTGGTACGTCGGTTTGCACAGACTACCATGACCTGGCGGGTGCGTTGAGACAACACTCCACGTGGGCAGCATGGAAAGGCTCACTAGCGTACATGTGGAGACATATGTCACGCGATGGTTTCCCAACTGGATGGAGGTCACACCACACAGGGTTTGTGTTCCTGGTGCCGTGTCAGACGCCAAGCTGGTCTCGACTGGTGGCCCACAGGGCTCAATCCTGGGCCACCTCCTGTGCAGCATTCACCTTCCAATGTGCATGCAAACATAGGGGGATTGTGGCAGACAAGGTATGCAGATGACTGCACACCAGCCACCATACTCAACACCCCATCAGACACGGACATCCACCTGGGGTCTCATAGAAATGGATAACTGGTGCCAGAGCCATGGCCTGATGCTACATGCCAGGGAAGGTGTTGACCTACCCAGTGTGTAAGACATGTTCACCCCGACTTACCATATAGGTGGTGATCCATTAGACATGGTGGACGTGATCAGGGACATGGGTACAACACCTGTCGGTAACCTCTGTCGACACTCACATTGCCAATGTGGTTGGGAAAACATTCCACTGTGGCCACCTGTTCAGGAAGGGATTCACATCCACATCAGGGGAGTTCATTGTACCCCTGTACTCTTCACACATCAGACCAATGATTGCATACAACGCCACATCTGGGATGTACCTAACCTGACACCTGCAGCACTGGAAAGGACCGCAAACGTTCCACAACACAGGGATGAAGGTGCAGAGACATGTGTCACACGCTGCCCGACCGAGGGGACTCCGGCTGTATACCTTCTCAGCCCGTCTGCTCTGAGGTGATCTGTGCCTGTCATACACGGCCATGTCCGACCTGGGTGACACGGACATGTTCCACCTGCTAGGCTCCAAGCAAACACGCGCACAGATGCAACTGACAGACACCTCAACACGGACATCAATAGGACGTGCTGGGGGGACAGGGTCATCGCCCAGAGACCCCCTACAACATGGAAAGGATTCCCAGCCCATGTGAAGCAGAGCCACTGACTGACTTTGTCCAAGAGTAATCCTGACGTGTGGATGTGTGATCGTAGGTATGCGCCAGGCATCATCTCTGTGTCACTGCTGGACAGAGGGACAGTGAACCGATGGATGTAGTATCCTCATCCTAAGGGGTGGTGACAGCCACACACACTCTGGCTAGGCTTACACATGCCGTAGGGCACATAGGCTGGTACGTACCTATGCGCCTATGTACCTATGTAGGGGTCCATGCAGGTTGCGGGTACCTGTGGTATGCTGATATTGCCAGATGTGCCTATGGGTTACCCACAGCTACTCGTGGGGGACTGATAACAGTGCTCCCAGTAGGCACATGCCAGTACACCATATTTGGCATTCAGGTTAACAGAACCAACATGGTGCTACACATGTAACCGCCACGCATACCGTGTACACAGATCAATGTATGCTGCACCTGCACTACATGGTATATCTGCTGCATGATGTCGGTACACAACCCACGTCACATACGCACCTGTCACCTGCCATACACAACCACTGCAACATACACATCGCACTACGCAGACACAGGTATCACATACACCTCTCACTATCTTGTCCACCCTGTGCATCAGAATATGTTTGCATAACCGTGCACCGATGGTGTTGAACACGGTGCTGCGGCAGAGGCTTCATCATATGCACAGGGTGATATGTGTGCCAGGGGCATAGGCTGTACCAATGGATGACATCATGTGTGTGTGTAAGGGCCGGTGCATATACTGGGCCTGACTGTGCAGTATGCATGTGGATGTGGTGGAGCCCTACAGTTGTATCTGCTGTGTGTGGGTATGTGTGTACACAGTCCAGCCATCTGTGATGCCTACACGGGGTATACTTGGCAGCCCCAGACTGTACAGTGCAGGTTGTACGGCTCACTGTGTCCGCCTGCGGCCACGTGACCCGTGCCTGCCTGGGGTCGCACGGGCACTACCGGGTGGAGGTATGGAGTGGCCACTCTCCGATGACACATGTCCGCTGGAACCGTGTCCACGCTGGGACCGGCCAGGGCCACGTCCACGTGGCCTGCTGTGTCCTGGTGTGGTTGGTGTAGCGGCAGCTGCACTACTGCTGCTACCAGCACTGTGTGAGTGGGCATGAGAGGTGGCACGCACACGTCGACCTGCACTAGGTGGTGTTGCTGGCCTACGGCCACGTGTCCTACGCCTCACCCCTACCAGGTGTTCCAGCACAGACAGCTCACGCTCGCGGATTGACATGCCTCGGTCGAGGATTCCAACCATCTCACCTAATCTCCTATCCAGAACATCGGCAAGCTGCTGTTGAGCATTCGCCAATGACTGGATGTTCTCATTTAAGGAACGGATTGCGGCCCTCTGCAGCCTCTGCCCTTCTTGGTTCTGCCGTTCGGCACGTGCCTGTGCCGCCATTACAGTCTGAAACATGCGTCTGGTGATACCAGCTGCTGCACCCTGTACGGCAGGTGCATGTCTACCAGAGCTCCTCCTACGAGCAGCACCGGCCACATGCCTGTGTGGCACATCACCAGTCATTACACTGGCAACATGGTGTGTACCCGCACCTTCTCCAGCCACCACACAGACCTGCTCAGTGCCAACAGACGTTGACTGTCCTTCCTCTATGGCCAACGGTGATGTGGTATGTGTCGGCATCTGAACCGTGTGCGGAGATGAAGGGGACATAGGTGGGATGTTAACCAATGGCGCAGCTTCTGCCCGTGATGACCCTGCCTGTGCCTCATGCATATGGTCATCACCGCTAGTATCTGTGGGGACACTAGCATCAGATGGACCGCAGGAGGGGAACGCACCTACAGCACCTGTGGATACAAAGACATACTGTAAGATACATTACACACACGCAGACACACACGCAGACACACACACACACGCAGACACACACACAGACACACACACACACACATGCGGAGACACACACACACACACGCAGACACACACACATGCAGACACATCATGCATGTGATGTTGCAGGTGGCATGCAGCATTCCCACACCACAGCTCAGTGAATGCAGGCCAGACATTAATACTGGTAGTATGCATACTGCCCTGGGGTGCACACTACATCAAGCAGGTGTCATTACAGTAGGCTTGCAGTACACACATTCATGGTAGTTTGCATGCATCACCGTGATACACCGTGTGGCCACAGGCGGGTTAACACTACACATGGCTGGCGTCACTTTGTCACGTACACCACAAACATGTGCGATAACATCTGGACATGTGACAATGGTGTCCCACCACATGCACCACATCAAACTGGATGTCACAGTGCGGTGTTATGTGTACAGGCTACAGATAGAATGCATGTGTAACAAGGATTTCTGTGCAGGTGTGGTTGGTGTGAGCTGTGTACATAGCTGTACAGTGGGGAGTACGGGCACTGTGCCACTGCATGGCAGGAAGACACAGGTATGTTTCTGTGCGATGCGTAACATGGACGCATTGCATTGCCATGTCTGCAACACAGTCATGCTGTTCCACAGCACGTATATGGTAGACATTGGAGGCACCTCCAGTGGCTGCTGACAGGCATTTCGTTTGTCTGGTGTGCCACATCAGATGTACAGGGGGTCCACTACAGCTATGATCGCAGTATGTGTGGACAGGGTGCAAAGATGACTACCCAATGCAGATGTACTGTGTGGCAACATGCCTGTGGGTATCACCCATGGCCATGTTTGACTGGGTCATGGACATTTGTGTGTGATGGGCATCGTGTACACATATCTAAGGTGGCCCATGTGACATACACCCGTACTAGTCTGGGGTGTCACATTCCCGAAGGCTATGCAGACATTGTGGATGTCTGCTATGTCATGCGTGGGTCATGTCATGGTGTGACAATGTTGCAGACAGAACACCACGTGCATGGGACATGTCATGTGCCATGTCACAATGTGCACACAATGCAGGGGCATAGGTCACATTGGTAACACCTGTGTGCTGGCCAGATCACAGCTCACTATGTGGTACTGTATGCTTACCGCAAAGGCATTCCGATGCATACTACACATGCAGCCATTGTAGAACACCTCCACCATTGTATGCATAGCTGACTGCACATATCACACCGATGGGTTATGTGGTGTCCTGCCGGTGTATACTAACATTTGTATCTACTGTACATGGGTGGCGTGTGTGTCGGGCGGTGCAACCTGTATACCGTGACTGCAGCGGACCCAGGTGTGCATGTGATACCTGGACACATGGGGAATATCTATACAGTGTAACATGCCTATTACTAGCAAGAGTCTCACCTGCGACGGACCCATGTCTGTGCGACACGCCAGAGGTACCTGTAGAGGGGTGACACAACAGTATACACATTATCCATTACTGTAGCCACAGTAAGCACTGTGCATGTCACATCATGTACCTGTGTGGTAGCATGTGTTATGCACATGTCTGCAAACATAACGTAGCATACTGTAGTATGCAGCCTGTGTGGCCATATACCTGGCATGTGTTGGTACATTATGTGGTGTACTATGTCACCCACACCTACGTCAGTTATCATACACACATGCAAGACTGACTTACCAGGCAGCTCCAGTCTCGTTGGTTGGGAGACACCCACCTCCACGATGGCAGCGAGTGTTTCTGCATGTTGCTCCCTGGGTGTCCCCAGACTGGCCAGGAGCTCCTCCGTGTGTGTGAGTGGATGCTGGGTTGGTGGCCCACCACCTGTCCCACCTTGTTGTCTGGCGATTGCGGCGGCACGCTGTTTCGCGTGGCGAATTAGGTCTGTGCAGTGTCGGCGGATCTGCTGGTAGGTGCGGTTGTTGCCACCCACGTTGTTCACCCTCCTGCGCATATCCTGCCACAAGTCATCCCGTTGCTGTGCTTGTTGTGGCACATGGCTGAATAGTATGTCGTAGTTGTCGTGGAGCAACGGGATAATCACGTCATCCTCCTGGCGGCTGAAGTCTGGCAGCCGGGAACGTGGCATTATCTGTAAGACATAATGATGGTGACAGGTCACATTTACACTGCTGTACTGGCATACTGCTGGACATACATTGCTATGACATGTACAACATCTGCACAGTAATTTCTGCGATGCATCATGGCAGTGACACAGCTGACGTGTTGCCGTCACACCATTAAGCAGTGGGTTTCATATCATATCTGTGTGTCATCTCATCACACTGTACACACACCATGTTGATGGGAGCCTGCTGTGGACATGTGTACCTGCCTGCGCCTGTGTTCATATCAGTTGGCACGTGTCCCAATGTCACAACAGTTGTACTGTTCACCTGGATGCTGTGTATATGTCAGTATGAATCACGTACGCGGCCATTATGAACGGCAGCGGTGGCACTGCACACATACACATGGACACCTGTACATGCATGTGTTGTGCCATGTACATCTACACAGCAGTGTACGGGTGTTGGCCAACCTGCCACGGCTCACCTGTATTGCACATGTGATACACATGGGACAATGTGTAACCATGTGACATTTGCAGGAAAGGTCATGCATAGCATGTGCGCACGCACGTCGTCCACACAAACACACAGCACCTGTGACACCACAGGGTGCATCAGTGCCACATTACTGGTGTGGACGGTTGATAGTGCAAGTGCCATTTGTCCATCGCACCATGTAGGACTGTGATAGCACGTGCAGCCTTGCTGAGCAGGGCTGCATGGTATGGCAGGGTATGACACATACATGGCACTGGGATGTGACCCACCTGGGGGGTACTGATATTGGCAGTGTGGCTGTCATTCCATATGTCATTGCTTATGTGTATATGGACAGTACACATGTCTATCAACATGGTGTGGACACTGGCCTTCTGCAAGGTAGGCTGCACGCTACTTGGTGGGGGTGTGTATGGTGCATGCACGTATCGCACATCCATGCATACACATTACCCCTGCAAGGTGCTATGTGCTGCGATATTGTTCAACACAGTGCTGTATGTGCCCACACACTGCTATCCCATGCACATGGATGTTTGCCTGGCCTGACATGGGTACCACATATATCTACGTCCAGTGCCTGCTGCCACCCCCATGTCAGCTGGTGCACCGCACAACGCCATCCCTCCCACGGGGAGCGTGGTGTTGGGCACAGCATGGGTATCCATGTATGGGGACAGGGATGTTCACACAGCAGGGGCACCGATGGTATCGTCGATCGGACCATACACGTATGACGCACACCTCACACACACAGCCCATTCCGTATGTTGTTCGCAACACTGACACAGCTACACTGCTAGGCCGGGGACATTCCCAGACGTACATACACAGATGCATGCACATCTGTCTGTGGCATGGGCTAAAATAATGGTGGGGTTCGACACATAACGTGTTTGTGTGTGGATGGCGCAGACCTTCTGTGCACATGTCTACACAGTAAGCCTGTTGTACAGTAGGCAGCGGTGATGTGCTGGACACATGTCGATTACGCACATTGTGTTGGTGTCTGTCTGTCCACGGGCCAGTGGAGGGACACACAGGGGTATTAGTGAACATATATGCATGCCACCCTGTACTGCTGTACTGCCAGCTTCTCAGGTGCTACTTTGTCATGGACATGCACACCTTACCCATACGAGTGGTAGTGGTTTGCCACCCGTACCCATCTCCTCTTGTGGGTTGCTATGATCCAAACCCTCTTTGTATTGTATGCTCAGGCTATGCACCTGTGTGGGGCATGTGGGCATGAAATGCACTACTGCGTACCGTTGCACCCATTGCAGACCATGTCACACAGGTACACTGGCAGCCATACACTTCACAGATTGATGACGGTACAACACGTGTTGTACACACATAACACATATCCTGTGGGACATGGTAAGATGTACAGGCATGTACAACAGTCACATACCACTGCTACCCCTACATGACGGATATGCAGTACATGTGTCGGTACAGCAACTGTCACATGTAGTGGTGCAATGCCCCCCTACCTACATGGCGTGGTACTGCCTGTGGGGGATATGCGTCTGCATCCATGCTATGGCCATAGCTGACAGTTGTACATCGATATGTGCAACATACCTCCTTTGGTGTTCTCTTGAGTGCATGTCCAACATGGCTCCGCATTGTTTGCGTCTGTCACACAGTCATTGTTATGCATGGCTTACATGCCAGCCATGGCGTACTGTGTGTGGTTCCATGTACTTCATTGGGATACCGGCATTATACCTTATGACGGCGTATTCCAGCCATCACATGGCCTTCCTAGATGACAGTGTTAGCCAGCCAGTAGGAGGTGTTCCGCCATCTGCACATAGGTCACACAGTACGAGGGCGGCAGACACCCGTTCTGGGGACAGGGTTCTGACAGCTGTGGATGGGTGTGATGCCGTCGACAACCATGACTGCGCCTGATGGTCACATCTGTATGGGTAACATTCACGACACACACCAACCTTCACGTAGCAACACATCATCCACAACAATGGACATTCCTGCTAGAACAATGTGTGCAGTATGTCTGTATGACCACTGCAGGCACCACTGGTGGCCCCCAGCATGGCAGCCAACAGCACCGGTGTATATCCCGTGGAACCATGGGTTACACCATTCACAACACACCTGTCTCACATAACACAGTTGTGGATCACAGTGCAGTTCCACACATCATGTTACACTAGGCATCATGCACTGATATGTTGCGGACGTGTGAACGGCTGTGCAACTCAACATATGCGCACATGACACATCACCTGGTACAACATGTCTGTCATACCACATGTTGTTGTGACCGCCCTGTGATGGCATTATACAGGCTACGTGTACTGGGACATGTGATGGCTCACCGGTATATTCACCCTCTGGGTGTGTGTCTAGCCAAGTGTACGGTAGGCGGTGGCCTGAACACGGGGACACTGTACATTGACCTACTCTGTCACTGCAACCGTTGACTATGCTCATACTGTACTTATACAGGCATGTGGTATCAGACCACTATGACAGTCCTGGTCGACCGCACTACTGTTGCACACATGACCTGCGGACATCTGCCTGGGGTGTGGAGCACACATGTACATCTTCACATGCTATACTGCCTCTGTGGCATTGTCACATGACTGTCTACAGCAGGGCTGTCACAGGCAGGCACGGCATGCGGTCATGTGGGACAATGCTTGCACCTTCCCCTGTGCTGCACACAAGCAAGGCACACACAGTAGTGCACGACTCACATTTATCTCCAGTGCCTGGGACCTGCCTCCATGCTCTGCACAGCACACCTGCAAGTACAGATTGTACACGGATCATACCTCACAAGCACATACCTGGACTGCAACACACACAGGTGTGGGGATCCCACATCACACAATGTTTTGCACACATACTGGATATTTGCCAAACACAATGCATCGTAGGTGCTCCATGTTCAGATACCCATGTTTGTGACCGCTACACACATTGTAACACGCAACACAGTTTACACTGTACACCACAGGTTACATGCTGTCTGTGTTGTCATACTGTACATTGGGCCTCGAACAGCTGCTACTGCCATGTGCTGACAGCAACCCACACTTCCCTAGAGTGGACACCCATGTACCCACACATGCTGCGGCATGCACTCCACCTGGCTGGGTGACACATTCCACAACACATACCATACCTACACTACCCTCAGCATGCACAATACCTCCATGTGTCTGGTGTGTTAAACCTGGGGTTATCCCCCCTTTGGTAGATGAACATATATGGGTCACGGCCCTGCTATCCGCACCCTGGACACACACCCATCGCAGCATACATGGTACATGTGTTCTACAGCCAGTACTACTGCCGTGGGCTCACAGGGCTTGTTAATGGCATGGCACCCCGGCAGATGGACACTCTACATGACTATGCTGACACATATCACAGTGCACTTCCATAGCATGTATGCAATGGTAGGGACCATGCTATTCCACACAGAGACATGGCGTTACTGGCCCTTTCACAGATGCCACAGTGGTGGTCATGTTCCATGTACATCCGCTGTATGGGCACATATGCAGGCTGTTGCACGGTGGGTATATTCACATGTGTGGGGTGCATCACTTGACAGCCATGGTGAGTCATCGTGGTCCATCACATGCTCCAAGGCTAGCTACCTACACATGACTGCCGCACATTGCAGTGTGGGTCCTCGGGCAGTGTGGTGGTATGTCTGTGTTGCTTGGCTACATCCACATTCGATGTCGCGTACAACAGTCACCCAGGCATTGCTGACTGAGATAATGTTGGCAACATGCCATGCAATGGTGTACCTACCAACAGTACACACTCTCAATCACTACAGGGTTGCAATCCATACATGCACATCATAATGTCCCTGTGGACACATACATGGTACAGCCATGCACACGTTATGTCCTAAGACACTGTCCCGAGGTCACCTTCCGAGCTCCCTAGCTGTTATGTCCCGCCAACCTGTTTGGTATGTGTCTCCACACCAGCCCACTGAATTCACTGCTAGCCTGTTGTTGGACATTGTGTACCTTGACCGTCACACTGCCGCATCTATCGCTCTACACATGGGTGGCACTGCATTGCACATGTGGGACTGCATTCATACACCCATGCCTGGGCCATTCTGTATGGCACTGGGGCACATCCTCACCCACATGCTTCACACACGTCTTGATGACCTCCATGCCTTTACTGGCACCCTTGTTGGGCTTCTGTGTGCCACAGCACGCCACATACACATGCTAGCCACCTGTCATACCATTTCATGGGTGTTTGGTGTAGTACAGAGGTCAACAGATCACACATTTCCCTCAGATTGGCCTTCAGCACCATTCCACATTCTGTTATTGGCAATGTACACATCCACCGTCACTACGTACCCTGTGTCTCAGGATGTTAGGCTGTATGACGCCTGTGCAGGTCACACAGTGGTGCCAGCATATCATGCTACCTACTACATGTCAGGTACATGTGGCATTACACAGTCCTCAGTCATGGGGCCCCTCATGTTCACTATTTGCTGACATACACAACATGCTGTCACAGAGTATTGTCCATGCCTAGATATCCCACATCTACATACCTGGCACCATTATAGCTCCAACAGCTCATACAGATAGCAAATGTACGGGTGTCGGTGTGGCAGATACATCATGTGGGTGTCATGGCATCAGGATGCATGACACATGGTGCATACACATCACCTTTGCATGGCAACAGTCATCCACTGAGTATCACATGGATACTGTCCCCGTACATGCATATCAAATTATACATGGTTGCTGTACACACACATGCCCCACATGGTGCTGTGGTTGCCATGTTCCACTGTGGCATGGGTACACATCTGCAGGGCCACACCTATCTGTACTGTGTATGTTGCTGGTACATAGGTAGCCATTGTACCTGTGGCATACACACATCTACACACGGGCAGGGTTACAATACCACATTCGTGGTGTACCTTCCACGACGGCTACGGCTTTACATGGCACAGCATTATCATGCCATGATGTGTGCCAGGCTCAGACAGTTTACATATACAGCAGACTGACAGGTAACACATCTGTACACATCTGCATACCACATACACAGGGGTGTCTTCTGCTCTGACATGGACCAAGTCCGCCACATTACTGATGCATGTAGTACTCATACATGGCAATTGCAGTGGGCAGTGTGAACGCACCGGTCATGGATATGTGCACACATGCAACATTGCATGGTCTGGGCTTCTGTGCTACTTACACAGACACAACACTCACCGTGCTGAGGAACATAGGTCCTGTGCACATCCCACAGGGACACACAGTGGCACTGTTCATGTGATAGCTTCCTTGCTATTTGACTGACACGTAGTCATGGTACCACCACAGCAGCAGTACTGTGTAGACATGCAGTTGACACCCACCTCTTCTGTTCACTGGACACTACCATGGGGAGGTGACACTACTGTGTCCACTGCACATGTGTTTACACATGGGCCTGCCGGACTTCATTGCTGCCCACATTGCACCTGCTACAGATCGTTTATCCATGGTTACTTGGTGTTCCTTCCATTTCGGATGGCTATTATGCTACTACTCTGTCCCATATGTACAGGCCATACATATCCTGTTATTGTACATACCAATAGGCCATAACTCCATTATGCATGCTATGCCTGTGATACTGTGTATGATGTCTGTCATATCCACCATGGCAGCTTTACATTACACATAGTTGACATTGTATCCCCTACTGCAAGGCATACGTGCGCACATTACGTATGACATCGACGGTATATGCCCATACACATGTGTGCTGTGACAGTATACATACATGTACTATCCCCTGCTATGGCACCTCCTTGTTGGGCATCCACTGCCAGCATCGGCGTGTGGTGTGGCATTGTTCTGTGTTCTGCCCCCCTGTGGCAGCCCTCGTGTTATCCCAGCTGCGTACATGATGTCCCACTGCTGTGCACACGGTGTCCACAGTCATTGGTATGCTCAGCAGGATAGCACTACATAACCACCTTTCACCACTCTCTGCATTATGTACAAGTATCATTACTGACAAACAACGTTCACATACAGTGCAGCTTCGTCATACACATCATGCGTTACACACCCGTACATATCGTGGGTTCTACATACCTTTCAGTGTTTGCTTCCGTTTTCGTTACGGGTCTCGCTATTGCGTTTTCTCAGTGTATCCGGTTATAGTTCGGTATGAGCATACGGTTTGAATATCCCGGGAGTCATCCTTATATCCGTCGTTACCTGCAACATGTGGGTTCATCACACCAATGGCTGTTCCTCAGTGTGTACTTCTGCGCATATCACCTGTGCATCTACTCCATTCGTACATTACGCGTCGTAACTAGGGCATGGTTGCATTCCTCACCTGGCCGTTGGTTATTTGCCGTACCTTCGTGGGGATGGTCTGTATTGTGTTATGTTATGTGTAACTGCAGCCACTATGTGTGGCGTCAGGTAAGTGTCGCACTGGTGTTAGCCGTGGATTGTGTGTGTTGGGTATGGTATTCTGTTCGACATGTGGGTGTCCCTGTCCTGACGGCGTATGTTGATGGCGTCTTGCATTCGGATGTGTAACATAGCTGTTGTATTCCTTTAAACAACGGATGCAAGTATGCATCCGCTGTTGATACTGTTTCCCACGCGAGATGTTGCGGTTATGCAGCTGTCATTGACTGCCTGTATGTTTGTGCTGCTATTACGGCTTGTATCCCTTTGATATGTGCGATGGGGAATATCGGAGGTTGTAGGTGACGGATACGGGTTGTGGGCCTTGCATCTCTACATACACGGTATGCATGTCTGTGTGCTCCGTCCATGCCTGGGAAGTTAGCGGTTACTTGTCTGTTGTTGTGGGGGTGTAGGTAGTGTTGTTGTCATGTGGTGTTGATATCGCCTGCGTGTGTGCTTCCTGCATGTATTCCTCCGTCCCATCGGTGGTATATCTGCGGTTGTTTGTACGTGACGACTATCCATTGTCATTCTGTCCCGGATATTTACAGTCATTGTGATCCTGTACTTTGTACGGCCTATTTGCTACTGGTTGCCACCTCTTCAGGTGGCGATTGCTTGTTTGACACTTGTGGAACACACAGCGGTGTTTACGGGCCGATACGTGGCCACGATCAGCACCGGGGTAGCATATGCATATTTCCGCGGTACACAGCTATTGCTGTGTGACTTTGCCGACGTATCGTTTTGCAATTAGCATATCGGTGTCATACATACGGTCAGGTTTTCTATATACGTCCTTTCCATGTCACGTTGGCTATATTCCTGTGGTACATTCTGGGACATTTTCACTTTGCATCGTTATACGTCGCCACACGCCTAGCCAGGGAGGGGCTCTCAGTACTACTTTGGGAGTACTGGTGTACATACGCCTGTGGTTCCTATACTGTATGCCTACACATGTTGTTCCACTCCGCCTGTCACATGGCACCGTCATACACATTTTACAGTGGCACACACATTACACTCGCACAGCGGAACACACAGCAACGTCACCGCACACGTGCACATACTGCGGCAGTCACAGGGATGGTTGCACACAGTACCTGCGTGGCCCGCATCACCGGCGGCAGTGTCTACCTCCACCCTCATATCATCATAGTATTACCCGCACATGTACTGTTACTGTACTGTGGCCTGGCGATCATCCCGACTCGCAGTTATGCATTTCGATATGTTGAGCTTTCCATGGGTGGCGATTTCCGGTTCTGTTAAACCTCCTGGATGCTCAGGTTGTAGTTCACTATGTTTACTATGTACAGATATCGCGTGTTACTTCTCTGCCACCTTGCATCCCTCTCATTCCCTGTCTTACCTGTTGTACTTTATATGTATATGTATATGTGTACATATATTTCTATGTGTGTGGTTATATCTATCTCCATATCTGTTTCTGCACATATGTACATGTCTATATGTATACACCTTGCAGCGAACATGGCAGCATACAGCAACGCCGTCTGCTGTAGGACCCACGTACGGTTCAGGTGTTGGCGTTCCATGCTCCGCTACCTGTTGGGTGTGCAGTGTTTGGGTGCTGCCTATGTTGGAGTCACACATGGGGCCACCCATACGGTACACTTTACGGGTGGCCATTTTTGTGTGCCGTCCATTTCACTGTGTGTGCAGGTAGGGAGGTGTCAGTCCATGGGGCCTACACTGTCAGAGTATGTGCTATACGTTCCCTCTTTGCCAGGGCATAGGCATATTGGGTACGCCTCCGTCTGCCTACTGGGGCTGGCACAGTGTGTTCATGGTCCTGAACCCTCTGTGCCTGTACTGGCCTTGGCAGTTGTGGTGGGCTTTGTGGCCCTTCACCATTATGTCCCTGCAGCAGCTGCTTCCGCAGGATCATATTATGTAGCATGGCACACACTATGAATATGTGGGCACATGTGCCTGGAGAGTACTGCAGGGCTCCACCGGATGTATCCAAGCACCGGAACCGCGATTTCAGCATCCCAAACACACGCTCTATGATTATTCTGGTTTGTGCGTGTGCCTCATTATGGCGTTCTTGCATGTGTGTGTGTGCATTTCTGATGGGAGTCATCATCCACGGCTCCAGTGCATAGCCAGCATCCCCCACAAGGTGGCCTTGTGTGATGTCCCCCCTGGCGAATACCTGATACAGCTGTGAGGCATGCCAGATATGGGAGTCGTGGTAGCTTCCAGGGCTGCCAGCACACACATCCATGATAATGCCCTGCGCATTGCACGACCTGGCAATTGATGGAGGGGAATCCCTTGCGGTTTATGTAGCGTCTACCCTGCTCCCCAGGTGGTGACTTGATATGTATGTGCGTACAGTCTATCGCACCCAGTACCTCCGGGTATTGTGCCACACGGTGGAAGTGGCGCATATTGCTAGCCAACTCCTCCTGAGATCTGGGGAAGTATATATGCTCATTGGCATGTGGTAACATGGCATCCAGGAACTGGTGTAGTACCCTGGATGCTGATGCCTGTGAGATACCCATTATATCTCCAGTTGGCCTTTGAAAGGTACCTGTGGCCAGTATTCGCAAGCTTACACATACCTTTGTGTCCACTGGGATGGGCTCCCCTCTGTTGCTTATTGTTCTCAGGCGTGGCCGGCACAGCTCCGCTATTTGCTGTAGAATGTCCCTATCCACCCTGTAACGCTCTACTATCTCCAGGTCTTGTAGCCCCTGGTAGGTTACCCTTGGTCTGAACACTCTCCTTCTCCTCTGAGGCCTACGGTAGTTGTCGGCACCCTCCTCCGCAACTCCGTCTGTCTCTAACACATGCTGATGGATCACGGCCACGGCGGCACCCAACATGTACATTTTAAAAGTTCCCCGTGTGTTTACACCCTAGAGTGCGGCGTTTGGGAATACACGCCTGTGTGTTGTGTGCATTCACACTTTATACTGTTGTGCTGTACACCCGGTGATGTCATAGGGTGTGTCTGTGCGGTCGTATCTGTGGATTATCTTCCGTGTTTTACCGTTGGCACTGCAGCGCTGTTGCCTTTGGTGTTGCATTACTCTTGCCTGCATTGTATTAGCTTTCGACCTTACCTTACTGTTTCTGCACGTTGCGCCTACTATTTCCTGGCTTGCATCCTGCAGAGCCCTGTCATGTGTAGTTTCTGGGACACGGCATATCGTGCGTTTTGTCTGCAGCCGCCGTTATGCTGCCTGTCTACTTGGATCTGCTGTATCGGTTCTTCACTCTTCGCACTCTGCTACCTCCCCTACTTTCTTTGCATTCATATGCCTCCCCTATCCCGTTTTGCAGGTGTCTGCATGCAGAGTTGTCGGATGCCGCCAATTGGCCTTCGTGGGTTGATTGGTGTTGATTGCTCATTACTACTCCAATTTCACTGCTTCCGCATTTCCTCATATTATCAGCATCACCTTCCTGTATCCGTTATTGTTGACGGGGCAGGCGTCACATGACTGGGTTAAGGGAACGTAGTCATCCTCGTGCACATGCATCTCTGCGCGCATTGTGTGCTCTCAGCTCAACTATTTCCCCACACGCCGGTCCTGCCGCTGTGATGTGCGATGTACAGCCCATGTTTGCTGGCCTCCAATGTACTTCCTCCTACAGTGGCACACCCCTCTGCGATTGACATGTATTCCCTCTGAGCCACTCCTCGGTGTATTACCGCTACGCCATTTGGTCCAGCCTTACGCCGGCGGGGGTTTTGCGATTCAGTATCATCTGCCTCATTTGCATGGCATTGACTACTAATTCATAGTTACCGCGCCGGACACTGACGCGACTCCTTGGCAACCCTTGCACCGTGGATGTGGCTTTCCATGCATACCATGGTGTATTGTGTCTTTGAAGCTGATGTGTATTACACTGCTCTTTTATGACATTGTCATATTATTTCATTGTTTCGCAACTTCCGCGGACATGTCCGGGGTTCTGCTGTGTGTTTCTGTGGACATACAATTTATGTCATTGTTTACGTGTTGGGCATGTTTTCTTGTGACATTCTCTGTGTCTTTCGCCATTGGCATGTGGCAACTGTGTGATACCTGACGTTGACAGCCTTCCGTTACTCCTATGTCATGTTTGGGTAAATGTAAACCGTTTTTTTTGGTTTACATTGCCGTGCCCTTATGCTACGCCTGCGCCACTTCGTGGATCGCTATATGCCTTCATTTGCATGGTGCAACACCGCACATGGGGTGTTTAGCATACCTACGCCGGGGGCGGCGCAGATCCGGCGCACGCCGGTAGTGCACGTGGAATTGGTTCGTACCTGAATCGCTCGGCGGCCATATTTGGCGTTGTAACGCCTACACTATGCGTCCGCCTGGCGCAGCGTTCATGAATCCCAGGGTTGGTTTATTTCTTTATTTAAATGTGATTACCAGGGTAGGAAATTGATCTGTACTCACCTATTTCAGGCTTAGCCCAGGTGAAATACAAACATTTTACAAATAAAAATGTCAGAATTATAAGTAATACCTGAGAAATGTAGACTACTTACAAAAAAGGGGAAAACATAAATACATTCTAGAGAGCAAGCACAGTATACTGTACAATCAAGCAGAGTATAATGTACAGTATATACATTAGTTTCTAAAGTGGGTCAATCTTCAGTAAATCTTGTGAAGGGGAGTAAAAGAGACTTGGAAAGGATATATGGATAGTGCATTAGATGATACGTCAAGTGTTGAAGCAGGAGCATTTGACTTGGATGAAAAAGTACTTTTTAAGTTGCATTATGAATTTGGAATATGTGTTGATTTCCTTTAGGCTGATGGCGAGAGATTGTCAACAAAAGGTGCCTGAGAGGAACAAGAATATGTAGTGCAGTGGAGTATGGTGCTGGTGGAAATTTTGCATTGGTGTGGCTTGTGAATAGTGTCTCAGGTTGAATGTGAACACGTTTCAGAAATTCTAGGTGAAAGGGAGTAAATGTTTGAGCTGGAATAGTTTGCAAAGTTGTGATCCTAACAGTAAGTTGCATCTTTGTTTTATGCATAGCCGCTTAGCTTTTTTGAGGATGATATAGTGATGTTTGCAGATAGGTGAGTTTGTAAAGAATCAGTGGATGCAGTTGGGGATAATTTGGACTGTGTCAATATTTTTCTATGAGGTAGGAGTGGGTATTGGAAGCACTTGTTCATATTGAGAAAGAAGAACCCCTTACCAATATCAGCTCTGGCTGGTTGGGACAGAAATGGGGAGGAGCTTCATGGTCCATTAGAGGAGAAGATTATTGTGGCTCTAACTTTTTATATGTGGAAATGGAAGTTTAGTGACTGATCAAGAGTTAATCCTATACATCTGAAAGGTGGATGTTATCTTTATGGAATGGTTATGTAAGTCTAAGATAATTAAAGAATCAGGTATTTTGTGAATTTCTGTTTAATTTCAAAAAGCATAGTTTTAATCTAGGTGGAGTTGAGAAGTAGTTTATGGTTTATGAGTCATTGGTGGAGCTCATGTAATTCAGACTTGAAATGGCATTAAATGTTTTTTATTTATTATTTATTTATTTACATTTGTTTACCGGGAAAGTACGACTGGGCCAAAAGCCCATTTTCAGCAGAGACCTGGGGAGAAAAACTGCACAGAAATATAAGCAGTTAATAATTAGATAGTACAATAGTTTTTGAGATGCAGAACACACATCATCTAGTCTATACAAAGTAGTATTCAAAACAGTTTTCTAGTAGATACAGGTTCAAAAAGAAAAAACACACAAGCATTGCAGTGAAGATCACTGTGAGAAAAATAGAATGAGTGCTGTGCACATGTTAAATAATAGCTATAAATAAATGAGATTTCCTTTATATATATTTTTGAGTAGTAATAAACACCGAGGACAGGGAGAAAATAGGTAAGGAGTGGACAGTGTGTTGAGAGCGTTATAGATATCTTGACAGTCAGGTTTGGTGCAGGAGCAATGCCAGTTGTTTGAAATTGGTAGATTCAGGTGTGTTTTTGAGGCTGTAGGCTAGAGAGGTCCATAATTTGGCTCTTTGATTTGATAATAGGGCTTTACCATGAGTGTTGTAAACTTTGTTTACTCTGAGAAAGTTTCTGTCTGCAGATCTTAGACTTCATGGGCATGAGTAGGGACAACAAGTTCCTTGAGGGATGGGCAACTGTCAGTATGCAAGATGATATTGTGTTAATTTAAGTTGGTAGAGACGGAGAAGGTTAGGTAGCTCGAGCCAATTTAATTTATGTAGAGCAATACAATGGTAGGTTTGGTGGGGAAGGTTGGCTGCGAAGCGGGCTATTTTGTTGTAATGTTTCCAGTGTGGTTAAGTCTGATTTTTTTTTAAGTTCACAAAGAGGGGGAAATCATATAGGAGCATAGAGAGGAGGAAGGTTCTGGATATGGCTAGTCCAGTATTGTCAGTTTGGAAAGGCTTGCTTCTGTACAGTGAGCTAAGTTTGATGTGAACTTTATTAATTGTGATGGCTATGTGCTGGTCAAATCTGAGTTTGTTGATTGTTACACCAAGGAGTTTTGTATGCTCAACTGATTGGATGACTGTGCTGTTTGCTGAGAGAATGGTAAAAGAGGGTTGGTTGGTGACTGTTTGCTACTGGTAATTAGCATTAACTGTGTCTTTTTGGGGTTGAGGATTAGTTGGTATTTTATTTAGATATGTTTTTACTTCATTAAAAGCCTGTTGGGCTACTATTTGGAGGTCTGGTAAGGTATCTCCTGAGCAGATTAAAGCTGAATCAAATGCATACTGAACTACTTTAGAAGAAGTGCAGAATGTGAAACACAAAGCTTTCGAGTCACACCAAGTCTTTATGAATGCTAAAGCAACACTCACTTCATTCAACATTTATATAGCCAGCACTAAATTAGTCACATGGTCAATTAAAATCTATTAAGATCCATTACAATATAATGCTATGATAATAATAATATTAAGTAGAACACATAAAAACTTAAGGAAATTCTCTTTTCATTTTTAATACATGTTTAACACTATTCCTTACATTTAATCCTGGAAACTTGTCCTAAAATGTTGTTGTCTTTCGGCTTTTCCCAGTTAGGGGTCAACACAGCGGAACTCCGGTCCGCTAATGATTGGCAGCAGATTTTCATGAACACCGAGGTGCCAGCTCGATGTTCAACCTTCAACGAAGGCATGCCCATTTACACATGTCTTTTGAATGCCCACCCAACCACGGGGAGGACATGCAGACTCCACACAGAAGGCACTCCCCGCACTCCAGCTGAGAATCAAACGGGAGAACCTCTTGCTGTGAGGTAACAACGCTACCACTGCACCACTGTGGAAGTTTATAATTTATCCATTTATACTCTGCAACATCTGTTTTTATAATAAGGTCACATCCCCTGTTCCTATTATTTATCTGTGTGTGACTGAGAACATAGTATATATTCCTGTGTACTATGTGATGGTTTCTATATTGGTAAAACCAATCAAAAGCTAAAAGATAGAATAGCATCTCATTTATCAGAAATAAGAGGGACAATAGAAACAAATTCATTAAGTAAATATATTATGATGTGTGGGGATAATCATAGTTTTAAGTTTAGAGTAATACAAAAGATAAAGATAATTCATACATTGCTGATTTCATTGTATGTTCTTATTATAAAGGCTGGTGATTATTAAATTATATAGCCTGATGACCTCTGACTTGTTTTTTTTATGCATCACTTCTTCTCTAGCAATCGCCTACATCATATTTTGAATTTTCATATGTTACTCTAATATGTATTATATTTCTCTCTCTGTCACTAGGCAAGATGCATATGTGTTTCACTAAAATGACCAAGAGAATACAACTTTAGATGCATTGTATTAACAAAGGCCATGTTATTCTGCACCCAAAAAAGATTATCAAAATCCCCCCAATACTTTAATATCCTTACCCGCGACAACAATCACAATGAAACCAGCATCTTCTTTGGATAGCTGGGTATCTAGTTAGATCAGTTTCTAAACTTACGTGAGTACATAGAAAAGTTGATAACCATAGTCAACAATCTTCACTGCTAGGCCAACAAATTATCTCAGGTCCTCTCATATCCAGCAAAGGGTGCTAGAAGAAGAAGCATACTCCTTACTCTACTTGAGTACGGTCTCCAATTGTTTGGAACTGCCAACGTCAAAAACACTGCCAGTCTTCAGACACTCTCCAATAAAATGTATAAATAACTTAAGATGCAATAAACTCCACTGCCTTCCTCTTCAAAATCTATAAAGCTCTCAGTAAAGATCAGGTCAAATCTTCTTCTTGGTTCCTTAACTCTTTAAAATACTTAATCTTGACAACCCCTCCACTCTCTCTTCCCAATGTTTTACTGCCATTCAAACCAATAACCTAAGAAGCTAAGACAGAGCTTTTCCATCGCTACAAAAATCTTGTCTTAGACTTCAGTCTACAAGCTATTGTTTCTTGTCCTGCCATAGTTATGGGGCCAGATGTAACCCGAGCTAAACTTGTAATTGGTCATTGTCTAGTCAGTGTTCTACTCCAGGAAACAAATTTGAATATATAAGTCAATCGATTAATTGACTACACTAATGGCATAAGCTTGTATCAGTATGCAGTACTTGGAACATCAGTATAAAATATGCATACTAGATTACTTTTCTTTTTTTTTTTTTGCTGTGCTTAGATAATATATCTTATTTAAAGTCCTGAACATCAGAATGAAAAGGCTGTGAGTAAAGATGTTAGTTCTGTCACCTATTGATCACTTGCTGTTAATATGCATGACCTCTTTTTGGATATAATTTGTGAAGCATTAAATAACTTGTATTGAAAGACTAGGAAACAAATGTTTTGTGGCAAGTCACTCTATGTTTAGTGACTAAGTAGAAGATACACATAAACACAGTCATGGCATTTTCTGCATCCACTATTTCAAACAAACCTGTGCAGGGTGATTATTTCTCAAAATGTTGTTGTCAAATTAATAGCTGTACATGGCAGTTAGTCATAAGAATCATAATAATTTCATGTAGGTTGCCATCTTTGCATCCTGGCATCAATATTTCATTGATCTGAAGAATAAATGATCTGTTAAATAAAAGCATCTGGAATCCTGCACTTCATTTTGAAGACCTTGAACATCACCAAGGAATACACTGCACCTAAGTGAGGATTAGCGATCTGCCCATAAGGCATAACAATGTACCCAACATTCTAGTCATAGGTGACTCTATAGTCAGGCACACTGATGTTCCACTCACCAGACTAAACAAGGAGAAAGTTACTGTCAGCTGCCTGACGGGTGCCAGGATCTGCCAAATAACCCACACACTCAGGTCACTCTACAACAAGTACAACTGTGACTCTGTCATTGTCCATGTTGGTGTGAATGACCTGAAATGTGCCTCCCTGGACTACATGAAAAGAGACATGGAGGAGCTGTCAGATTTTGTTGCCCAGGCAGGAATGACCCTAGCCCTGAGTAGCATCCTGCCTTCACCCAGAATGATACCACAGTACAAGGACAAAATTATTGACTTCAATAATTGGCTAAGCTTCTGGTGTCATTCTAAGGGGCTCCAGTATCTGTCCACCTGGGATGACATGACTTACAGACCACGATGCTTTGCCAGAGATGGCCTGCACCTTTCGCCCTTGGGATTCCAGATACTGGCTAAGGCTCTTGCCACCCCTATAGTGCCTTTTTTAGGCAAGGTTCAAATGACAAATTCACCACTGTAACAGGTACATGTAAGCAAAATCTGAGGGTATTGCTACTCAATGCTAGAAGTCTAAACCTCAAAATGCATTCACTTGAGACACTCCTTAAAATGGAGAGCATCGACAACTGTAGAGTAACAGAGACCTGGTTCAAGGTTCCAGAGAGCACCCCTGCATTACCAGGCTATAATTCATACCACACCTTTCAGCCACCTAACCTGGACTGAAACACTAAAGGCAGAGGCGTGTCCATATACATTAAGGATATCTACACCTCCAGGCTAGATGCATCCAAGATTATCCAAGTGCAACTAACTCTGGGCAAGACCACAATCCAAATTGTAACTTGCTACAGAACCCCCACCATGCCCCAGGATTCCCACTCCTCATTTCTTAATACACTGGAAAATATTAGTGTACAACCCAACACCCTAATAATGGGCGATTTCAACTACCCCACCATTAACTGGGAAAGCTACTCATGTACTAACTCTTTTGCTCAATGTTTTCTGGAATTCATAAATTCCACATCCTTGGATCAACTTATCCACATCCCCAGCAGGGGCAGCAGTAACCTAGACCTGGTTATTACCAACATGGGTGACCAGTGTTTCACACCAGAGGGCAATTCCTCGTTGGTCAGATCCGACCACAAGCTAATCACCCTAGACATCCACATCCTGCCCCCACCCCCCATTAGGGAAACAACTGTAAAAAATGTCTAAAAAGCCAACTTCACACTTCTTAAGACAGAAGTGGCAAACTTCATGACACCCATGCAGATGGACAGTAGTGGTACGACTGCTGAATCCTACACAAATGCACTTTATAAGTGCTTACACAAGTGCATGGATCATGCTATCCCTAACAGAACCAACAGGATATCCTCCAAAAAAAAGAAGCCAATCTGGTGATCTCCTGCCATAAACAAACTCTATAACAGAAGAAAGAAACTTTTGCAAAAAAGAGTAAAATCCCATGATTGGAGGAACTCCCTGGTCAGCCTTAGAAAGAAGCTGGGATTCGTCATAAAATCCTCCAAAGCTAGTTATGAAAACAAAATCCCCAATGATTCTAAAGACAGCCACAATACATTCTATAGCTATGTCAAGAATCTCAATGACAACACTCAGATCTGATCGGAGTTACAGCACAATGGCACTAAATATACAGAACCAACTGATATTGCCAACATCCTGGCAGATAGGTTCATTGCTAACTTTACCCCCCTCTCACCCCCTAAAGGGACCATCTCTATATTGGTAGAATGCAAAGTTCCTGTAATCATGGCTGAACAGGTAAAAAACACACTCTCCAAAGCCAAGAAAACAGCATCCATGGGACCTGACAACATCCCAGGCTGCATTCTACATGAACTACAGAATGAACTGGCACACCACCTAAGCACCATGTTCAAGCATAGCCTCACCTCAGACTTTGTGCCCACTGAATGGTGCACAATGATGGTTATCCCACTCCACAAAGGAGGAGCCAGTACGGACCCCAGGAACTAGTACCCCATTAGCCTTACAAGCCTGTTCTGCAAGGCCATGGGAATGTATCATCAAGGAACTTATAAACAAAGACATTGGTAATCTCCAAACTCTGGCCCCCACCCAGTTCAGGTTTGTAAAAGGCAGGTTATGTCTCCTAAACCTGACAGACTCCTTTGAAGCAGTCACCAAAGCCACAGATGAGAGTAAGGTGGTTCACACAGCCTGTCTAGATCTCACCAAGGCTTTTGACACCATCACCCACTCTGGAATTAGAGATAAACTCACTAAATTAGGTATAAATCCCTATGTCACATTTATTTATTATTATTTATATTTATTTTACATTTGTTAACCGGGATGGTCCGACTGGATACATGTCCCTTTTCAGCGGAGGCCCGGGGAGAAAAGCTCCAACAGAGTTACATTGATAATTAGGTACAGTAAATGAGCTGAAAGAACTTAACAAAAACATAGGCTATTTACATACAAGTACAAGACTGCCATTACTATTTCTGAGATTACTACAAATGTAACATTAATAACATATAAGCAAGGACGGTAGGCAGTATAATGACATAGAGTTAGACAGGATACATATTTCTTTATCACAGTATACAAAGTACTTATCATCTTAGCTAGTTGTTTATGTTTTAGTTAATGGCACAGAGCTAGTCTGGGTTTGAGCAAGGACATAGCCAGTGTGACTTGAAGTGGAGTTTTAGACTATTTTTGAATTGACTTAGAGAAGTTGCAAGCATGATGTTATTTGGGAGAGAGTTCCATATTTTACCAGTGGTGTTGGCAAATAGCGTCACCACCTAGGTTGAGAGATTTAGTTGTTTGGACAAGGAGTCTGTTTGCTGAGTGAAGGCAGCTTAGATTGGAGTAGGAAGTCATTATGTTTTTTAGTGCTGTGGTATTCTCAGGTTGTTTAAGGATTTTGAAGGCCTCTATGAGTTGGGACTGGTGAAGAAGGTGTGGGAATTCTATCCATCCAAGCTTTTTCAGGTTAGTACATTGGTGTGTTCTGTAGGGTAGGCCTGTAACGAACCTGGCAATGTGATTATAGCAGGATGAGAGCTTGGCCAGATCAGATTTGTTAAGGTGAGTGAGGACAGGAGAGGCATATAGTAGGGTAGAGAGAAGGTGTGAACCGGCTGTGGCTGCCCTGGCATTCGGGGTAAAGAAGGCTTTAATTCTATATAAGGTCCCAAGTTTCTTGTTGACTGACTTAATGACTTGGTTGATATGTATATCAAATCTGAGTTTATTTTCAATGTTTACTCCTAATAGCTTTGTATAGGTGTCTGGGGAGATGATGGTCCCATTACTGGATTTTATAGTGAAGTTTTCAGTCGGAGATCTATTGGTTGGGTAGAAGAGAAGTAACTTGGTTTTGTTTGGATTTAAGATCAGGAGATGGTTGGCAAGCCAGTTTTCGACTTTGGTGAAGCTGTGTTGGGTGGTAGTTAGTAGATTTGCAAGAGAGGCATTGGAGCATATTATAGTCGAGTCATCTGCATATTAAATGCAGGTGGCTTCAGGGATGACTGTTTGGATGTCGTTTATGAAGGCTGAAAAGAGGAGAGGTCCTAATATGGAACCTTGAGGAACTCCTATGGTATTTGGTAGTAGGCAGGAGAGCTTGTTTTGCCACATTACTGCTTGTTGTCTCCCAGTGAGGTAAGCTTGAAACCAGTCAAGGGCTGGAGTATCTAGATACAGGGTTTTTAAAGTATATAGAAGTAACTGATGGTTTACCATATCAAAGGCTTTCGATAGGTCCAGGAAGAGAGCGGAGGATATTTTTTTATTATTCCGGTTAAGATTAATGTTTTCAGTAAAAGAGAGGAGGGCAGTGGTTGTACTATGATGGGGTCTGAATCCATGTTGAGAGTCTGTGAGTAGTTTATTTTGGGTTAGATAGAGCATTAGTTGGTTGTGCATGCACTTTTCCATAATTTTGGCAAGTGGCGATAGTATGGCTATATGTCTATAGTTGGATAGTTCTGTAGATGAACCTCCTTTGTGGAGTAGAATAACATAGGATATTTTTCAAATTGAGGGGATTAAGGCTTCGGTTATGGTTCTGTTAATTAGGATTGAGATAGGGTAGGCTACGACATCTGCAGCAATTTGCAGGTATTCAGCCGGCAGAAGATCGGCTGAAAGGGTGGTTGGCTTCAGTTTTTTCAAAAGGGATCTGATAAAGGATGTGGACACTGGCTGGAAGTTAAAAGAGAGTGGTGAGTTGGGTATAGTGTTTATAGAAGTGTGGGGAGGAGAAAGTTGGTTAGCTAATGACTGGATGGTTTCTGTGAAGAAAGTATTGAATGAATTGGCTATATCTTCTTGGCTCTTGTCAGATAATGTTCCTGGGGTCGGAGTAGTGGATTTGCCTGGTTGGAGAAGTTTATTTATGCCTGCCCAGTACTTTTGAGGGTTATTCTGATGTTTATGTTGCAGATTGTAGAAGTAATTTTTCTTATCTAGTATGATGGCTTTTTAGTCTCATTTCTAAGTTGTTGGAATTTGATACGATCTAGGGTAGTTTGGTAGTGCGCCATTTATCCCACGCTTTGTCTCTAGTTGTTATTTTGGTTTTGGTGTCTGTTGTTAGCCAGGGTGCTAGTTGAGTTTTAATTCTTATTGAGCGTTTAGGGGCATGCGAGTCAAGTATAGTAAGGAATGAATTGTTAAATGATGACACTGCCTCATCAAGGGGAAGGAACTTTAGTTTTGTCCAGTCACATGATTTGAGTTCAAGTTGAAATTTAGTTGGGTCAAAGTTTTTCTTGGATCTGATAGACCTATAAATATGTAAGCTTGTACAATTAATTTTGTCTTTCATGATGTATGTGAGCAGGTGATCACTAAGATCATTAGGGAGAGTTCCCTAATGAATCCACATGATGGATTGCCAACTGTCTCACTAACAGAACCCACACTGTGAAAGTAGCAGACTCCAAATCCGACTTCAGACCAGTGACAAGTGGAGTACCACAGGGTTCAGTCCTACTTTTCTGAAGTACAGGCTAACACAGGAGGTCTTTGGCTAATGAAGTTGGCAGATGACTGCAAACTAGGAGCCATAATTGAAACTCCTAATGATGTGGACATCCTACAAAAGGGCCTCACTGAAACAGATGCCTGGTGTCAAAGCCATGGCCTCAAGCTCAATGCCAAAAAGTGCATTGTCCTCCCCTTTGGTAAAAACTCTGTACCCATGACCTACCACATAGGTGTTAGTCTGCTTAACACCAAAAGTGTGATAAAAGACCTTGGGACACAGGTGGACAGTAGTCTCTTCTTTGATAATCACATTGCCACAGTAGTCAGGAAATCCTTCTATGTGGCACACCTCATCACAAAAGGTTTCTCATCCAGGAAAAAAAGGTCATTGTTCCCCTCTACTCATCACTCATTAGACCCATTATAGAGTACAACACCCTTATTGGTATGTACCTCACAAGACATCTACAACAACTGGAAAGGCTGCAGAAATACCTCACAAAGAGGATTACCAGCCTCAAACAGATGCCCTACGCAGACCATCTAAAAAAATCCAGATTAACTCTGTCACATATCGCTTACTCAGAGGCGATCTCTGCCTAAAATACAAAGCTATGTCAAACCCAGAGCTGTTGGACATGCTCCACTTAAAGAAATCCCAATCTCTCCAAGCTACACACTCTAAGGACCTAAACCTTGTCACCACAATAAGCAGAACATGTTGGAGGGATAGATTCCTGTCCTGGAACCTTCCCATACTCTGGAAAAACTACCTATCTATATCAAGCAAAGCTCCTCATTAGCATGCTTCAAGAAAAATCTTGATGATTGGATGGGAGCTAGGAAATTCACCCCAGGGATCACTTCTGTGGCTCTGCTTGACAGGGGCAGAGGAAAATAATTTTCTTGGGTGGCGAAAGCCAGGGTACCTTTTTGGCTAGGCTTATATAGGCCCTAGGGCCAATAGTCTAGTACCTACCTATGAACCTATGGTAGCACATGTCAGAAGTCCATAGCTCTGGAACTCCCATAAGATGTGTTTTCCTCACAAAAGTCCTTTTCAGGGCTATCCTTGCTTTTTGTTGCATCCTAATATTCCTGACAAATAAGCCACATACGTTCATAGGTAGGTACTAGGCTATCGGCCCAAGGGCCTACGTAAGCCTAGCCAACAAGGTTCCCGGGCTTACGCCACCCAAGAAAGTTATTTTCCTGTGCCACTGTTGAATAGAGACACGCCATCTTTAATAAAAACACATCCTTTGAATTAGAGGGCTGTGCCACACTCCTTTTAGCAAGTCACGCACAGAAGTACCAGTTTTTAAATGCCATGTTCAGTGATTGCAGAGGCAGCCTGAGATGCTATAGAGCTCTAGGTAAAGGGTTCAATGGCACTTTCTCTCTCTCTGCTGTGAGCTGTCCTTCTGCCACACATCTAGCAACCTCCATTTTTCCCATCCTTCCCTTCCTATGCTGTTCAGTGCCCTCCATTTTCAACCATCCTTCTCTCCCTATTCTGTTCAGCTCTCTATTTTCTGTTATCATACCCTCCCTATTCTATTCAGAGTAATTTTGTCTTGTTTTTGTAACTGTTTATCTTACTTATCAGGTTTTTCCTACATGATTTCAAGACATCCTGACTGGCCCAGACTGTACTGTAATATCTGTACAGGAAATAATTAAGCTAGGTATCTGGAGGGCTGCTTGACACCCAGAAGGTATGGGGCTCAAAATCACTTGAGGTGCATGTTAGATGTTTTTTCTACAACCTTTGTGTTCTTTACTGATGACCTGAACAAAAATTGTGACTAAGGAAACAATCTAAGTATTTTTTTCTTTTTCAAAAAAGAAATGGTGTGTCATAGGCTGGATGGTCAAAACTTTCAAAACTGTAGTTACCAATAAACTGAGCAGTAGTTACCCATTAACTGAGAAGAAAAATGCTTGTGAAGGCATATAAATCATATCTGAGATGTCTACCTTCCATCCTACCCCTCCCCCATTAAAAACAAAACAAGATATGATTTGATTCATTGATTTTCATATGCTCACTGTATCAGTGAGGAAACCATTTACAGAGAAAAGAATATCAGGGCTGGGTACTGCTGTATCCTCCGAGCACACAGGCAGGGATGGAGATCTGATTCCATAGTCACTCCAGTCAGTGAAGAAGAGATCAGAGCTGTAAAGTAGGTGGCTTAATATCTTTCTGTATGCTACCGACTATTAGATATTTGTTTGAGAAAAGCTGGCGCATTACAGTCAGTAAATAAAGATAATCATTACAGCTGCAGATTGAATTTAATTCAGAAAATGCTTGTTAATATCACATTATTTGCAGGTTAACTGTTCAAAATATTGATCTGTCACTCCTAAAATGAGACTGAGAATTACAACACTAACAGATATTGCAGTAAATTAAAGCTGTGAAAACATCTATTTTCTGAAGTTAAATTCAAAAATAAATACTCTTCTTCCTCTTTTTTATCCGCTTGCTTTTAATCAGGTACACAATTTTAAAAAAAGTTGATAATGAAAGATAGTGGATACCCGTATTAATCATAGGTATAAAAACAGCCCTCACAAAAGTAGTGATTTTCTTACATCCACTTTTGTCTCAAACAGTTTTTGAGAGCAACTAATAAATGCTTATGTTTACTTACAAGGGCTAAAGCTTTTATCTCTTTTTATTGTCTAGCCCATTTATATTTCATGGGCAGTACAGTAAATCAAACAACTCATTTGCTGCTAACTTTTTACACAGCTGATAGAGCATGCTCATATCTCTCAACTTCTTAGCTCAAGAATTCTGGACAAAAACAAAAATGGAGGGAGGTGGATAGAGGAGATAAAATGTCAGGAAACATTTTTATATAACATTTTAGTTGGAGTCCCTTAAAAAAGTTAACAGAGTGCTAGCTTTTGTATCAGCATGCTGTTTTCTGAACAATAAAAAATATGAAAGTCTAATGCCTGGCAATATTGACTGATTAATCCACAGTAAATTACCAGAAAATTAAACATGTTATGAGGAACAAGGCAAACATTATGAGAAAAAAATCAAGGATATTCTCCAAAATTCAAGACAGTTTAAACGTGGAATACCTGCAAAAAGCTGCAAACATCATAGCATATCCATTTCCATTCTGATTAACCATATCATATCATAAGTTACAGTCCCTTCTCTCTGTAAAACTTCTCATGTCATACCACATAATGGGGGTAGCTCCACTGATCTCTCCAATTATAGGCTTATAACTATCTTATCACCATTGGCTAAAATTATGGAAAAGTGCATCCATAAGCAGCTTCTGCACTATCTAATCCAGAACCATCTACTGGCAAGATCTCAGCATGGTTTTTGACCACATCATAGTACCACCACAGCCCTTCTGACCTTCCCTGATGTTATTAACTATAATAGAAACAAGAATAGACCATCCTCAGCCCTTTTTCTAGATCTCTCAAAGGCTTTTTATATGGTTAACCACCAACTGCTTATTTCCACCTTGAAAGCAATTTCCTTAGATAATCATTCTATCCAGTGGTTTCAATCATATCTTTGCAATAGACAGCAAGCCATCCTATGGCAAAATAAACTATCCAGCCTCCTTTCCAATTCCCTTGGAGTCCCCCAGGGATCTATTCTGGGTCCTCTTTTGTTTTCCGTTTTTATCAATGACCTCCATTTGACCATTCCAAATGCTAATTGCATTCAATACGCAGATGACTCTACTTTAATCTGCTCAGCTACCTCTCAACCAGTATTGCAGTCATTAACCCAAAATACCTTTAATATAGTCGAAAACTGGCTTTCTGAGCATCAACTTATTTTAAATCCAAATAAAACTAAGCTCCTACTTTTCTCTCCCACCCAAAGGTCCTCTGTTTTACCCTTCCTTATAAAATCAAATAATTGTACTACAATATCTCCCAATGAGTGCACAAAACTTCTTGTAGTTTTGGTTGATAACAGTCTCAAATTCGATAAGTTTGTCAACCAAACTATTAAAACCATTCAGAAAAAACTTGGTACATTATATAGGATTAAACCTTTTCTTACCCCACCTGCTAGAATAGCCATAGCCCGTTCTCATCTAGTCTCTTTCGTTTTCTATGCCTCCCCTCTACTTACCAACTTAAACAAATGTGATCTTAATAAACTCACCACCTGTTATAACCACATAGCTAGATTTGCCACTGGTATGCCTTACAGAACACATCACTGTAAGCACCGAAGCTATCTGGGCTGGCTAGAGTTGCCCAGGCTATTAAAGTACAACCAACTAATAATGGCTCACAAAGTACTTAACCAACCAGACAATTTTCCTGCTCTTAAAAATATTATCTACCCCCACTGTAACTTTAGACCACTTTACTCATCTAACAGACTGGTAGTCCAAACTGTTAAATCCAAAAACATTGCGGGTGACTCTCTGTTTGCCAGTTCTGTTGGTAAAACTTGGAACTCACTGCCTGATGGCATCACACGGGAGATCTCCCTAACACAATTTAAGAAAAGTCTCAAGCAGTATCTTAATAAACATTGGCTATGCTCCTGCTCTAAACCTGACTACAGTTTTGGTAATACCTGTGTATTTATACTATGTAACGTGTTTTTATTGTTTGCTATTTCTTACGTTTCTGACTGTATAGCTCAAATGTCTCTACTGAGCTTGTAAACTTTAATTGTATATTTTTTGTTATGCTTATTCTAGTAATTACCTTTGGAGGTTTTCTCCCCGGGCCTCTGTTGAAAATGGACATGTATCCAGTCAGACTTTTCACAGTCAACAAATGGAAAATAAACAAAATAAACTGTAAGCATACACCATCTTTAGCACTTTCAACTACCAGCTGGAGCTATTTATCTTGAACTAACTAGTAATTTTAAAACTATACATCATTGCATGCCTGTGAAAAGGTCCAGCCACAGCCTTTTTATTAATAGGCTCATAGGTCTATACTATGCTAACGACCACTAGGGCCTTTATAAACCTAGATGTTCAACCCAAATGTGTCCCACAAGTTATATGTTTTAGATGTATATATGGTCATGACATTTACTGACTGCCTCTGTCCATCAGAGATGTGCATGCCAGACCAGGTGTCAGTTTTCATTTTCCCATCCAATGGTTAAAGTTACACTTGTTCTACCAACAACAATGCATGTTCAAATTGTTCCCTTCACATCTCCTGATGGTCTCAAGACAAATATCTTTTTAATGAAATAAAACTAAAAATACAGCTGTAGTCCATAACAGCAATGAGCAAATCATCCTCCAGGGAAATATCCACCTATCGTCTTCTGTATCACTCAACTGTAAGCAATTAAAACCACCCACAGGCCATCCTTTGAAATGAACAAAACGTCTGCAACCCCCATTTCAGTTCTTTAATCCTCTAGGGCCTCCTAGCTGTTTATTAAAGTCAACAATCCAAACAGCAATAGAGCAGAAGGTGTTTGCTGCAGGGTGGCTGTCTTTTAGAGCATTAGCAACAAACACTACCATCTCTGAAATTCAAGAAAGCACTGGAGAACCAGACTAAATGTATTTCCAGACTCTTGAGACTCAGAAAAAGAAAATTGACGGGTGGCAGCCATACGTTTAAGGCTACTGAGATTTGTGACTACTACATCTTGCTAGGTCCAATGCTAAACTTTACTTTTTTTTTTAAGAGGGTTATCTCAGTCATGCCTGGAGTAATTTATGAATACCATCCAATTATCCAGGTGACATTATTGCACTACTTTTTGCAGACTGAGTTTAACAGAGAGATGAGGGAGATGGTGAGTAATGCATCTGACTCTCTACCTTATTTTATCGATCTGCTAAAGCAGATTTACATCTCTTGCTCTGGAATTTTTGATACTGTTTGATTTTTGAAAGTAAAAGAAATCCTGGACTACAGGTTCCCTGATTGCTCAGAGGGAAACACATTGTTCTACTCTGAAGAGCCTATAAGGCACAGAAAAGAGGGATAGTATTTCCAGTCTTTTCTGGTAGCTTAGGGAATTTAATCCTGTGATCCTTTTTGCCAGGAAATTCCTGGGTCTTTTCAACTATTTGATATGTCTGATGAGGTACATGTCAAAGAGGGCACTGCATTGTATTGTATATTTGGTCTGATCAGTGCTGAATACAAAGGTGAAATATTCCCTTAGCAATTAGATTTCCTGATAACCATTGCTATATGGTGGGCAAAGGAGAGGAAATTAGCAACCAAAATTTCCAGGTCTCTAACTACATTGTCATTTAGAAGGGTGGTATTATCAGTACAATATTTTTATCTACCAAATGCAACAAGGTTGCATTGTTTCGTATTTAACATAAGCTCAGTTTCAGTGCATCTGGCTTTAATAAGTGTAATCATGTGTTTGAGCTTATGGAAGAGTTCTCTGCATACCTCAGTGCAAAAAATCTGGGCAAAGTCATAAATAATGGGGGACAAAGATCTAAAAATGGGAACAATGATTTGCCAGTTATTTACCAGAACACCAACAATTTATGAGAAACAGACAAAAAATATGAGGCAAAAATCTGGGTATTCTCTGAAAATCCACACAGTTGAGAGGTATGTTTCTTTGTCAAAGGTAGCCTTAACAATGACTCCAAAGGAATTCCAGCAGTGAACCCTGTCAGGCACAACTGGCTATCTTCATTTTCTCTGACGCTACTTCTTCCACCCACAGCATGTGTGTTCTTTTAACTGGTTTCCACATAGGTTCATAGGTTCATAGGTTCATACTAGGCTATCTGCCCTAGGGCATTTATAAGCCTAGCCAGAGTGTGTTTGGCTTTTGCCACCCATTTTAAATTAATTTTGCTATGCCCTTTTTCGAGGTTCGTATACTGTGCCTCTGTCTAACAGTGACACAGAAGTGATACCCGGGGTAAACCTACGATCTCCCATCCACTCATTAAGATTCCTCTTGAAGAGAGTCAATGAGGGACTCTGCCTAACCTGGACTGGGATTTTATTCCAGAGTGAAGGGAGCCTCTGGGTTATGAATCTGTCCCTCCAGCATGTCCTATTTATTTCAGTGCTGAGGTTCAAGTCTCTCAAGCACGTGGCTCAATGGGATTTGGATTTTCTGAGGTGCAGCATGTCCATTCATTCCGGGTTGGACATTGCTTTATATGTCAGGCACAGATCGCCTCTGAGCAGGCAGTATGCCACTGAGTAGAGCTAGAGTTTCTTTAACTGGGCAGCATATGGCATCTGTTTGAGCCCTTTGATCCTCTTGGTGAGGTATTTTTGGGGTCTTTCCAGTTGCTGCAGGTGTCTGGTAAGGTACATCCCAAAAGGGGCATTGTACTCAATTAGGGGCCTGATGAAGGATGAGTAAAGAGGCACAATGACCTCCTCTGATCTAGATGAGAATCCCTTCATGATTAGATGGGCTATATAAAATGTTTTTCTAACCACTTTGGCCACGTGGTTGTCAAATGAGAGATTGCTATCAACTTGGGTCCCCAGGTCCCTAATTACTTCTTCTGTACTTAATGGATTACCACCTATGTGGTAATTTGTGGGCACTTTGTTTTTGCCAAAGGGGATGACTATACACTTTTTGGCGTTTAGCTTGAGGCCATGGCTCTGGCACCAGTTGTCTGTTTCTATGAGGCCCTTTTGGGGGATGCTTGTGTCTGCTGGAGAGTCGATTATGGTGCCCAGTTTTTAGTCATCTGTGAACTTGGTCAGCCACAGTCCTTCTGTGTTGGCCTGTACCTGTGAGAAATATATACCGAACAAGAGAGGTCCCAGGACTGAGCCTTGTGGGACGCCACTTGTAACTGGTTTGGAGTCTGACATGGCTCCAGCAATTCTAACCATGTGGGTTCTGTCCTTGAGCCAGTTTGCAACCCATCTAGTGACATAGGCGTTTATATTTAAGCTGGTGAGCTTATCTATAATGCCTGAGTGGGGTATTGTATCGAAGGCTTTTGTGAGGTCCAGGTAGGCTGTGTGGACCTCCTTCCCCTCGTCAATGGCCTTGGTGACTGTTTCAAAGAAATTGACCAGGTTTAAGAGGCAGGATCTGCCCTTAACAAAACTGAACTGGGTAGGATCCAGTGTCTGTAGGTCCCCAATATCTTTATTTATGAGGTCCATGATGAATCTATCCATAGCTTTGCAGACCAAGCTAGTCAGGCTTATGGGGTGATAGTTTCCAGGATCCGTTGAGGCACCACCTTTGTGGAGAGGGACCACTGTTGCTGTACGCCACTCTTTGGGTACATATCCTGTAGTAAGGCTGAGATTGAACAGTAGTTTTATGTTTGGGTTTAGCTCTTCTTGGAGTTCAAGTAGGATGCAGCCCGGGACACCGTCTGGTCCCATTGATGCTGTGTTTTTTGCTTTGGAGAGGGCGGCTCTTACCTGAGCATCTGAGATGTCAGGGGGGCAGCACTCTGCTGGGATAGATATTTGCCCTTTTAGTTGGGGGGGGAGTCTGCGCTGAACCTGTCAGCTAGGATATTGGCAATGTCTGTAGGTTCGGTGTATTTTTTTGTCATTTTGGACTAATTCTGAGCATATCTGGGAATTACCACCCAGGTTCCTAATATAACTAAAGAAAGCCTTGTGATTATCCTTAGTGTCCTGTGCAATTTTTCTCTTGAAGCTGGCCTTAGACAATTTTATGAGTGCCCGTAGTTTTTTGCTAATACTGATCAGAGATGCATTCCCTTTTTGGGATTTTGCTCTATCATGTAATAGCTTCCTCCTTCTATTGTATAGTTTGTTTATGGCTGGGGTCCACTAGACAGGACGTCTGCCTTTGGAGGATTGGGTCTTGGTTTTATTTGGGATTGCATGATCCATGCATTCCTGAAGGTGTTCATAGAATGCGTTTATAAAGGATTCTGCGGTCTGGGCCATATTTTCCACAGGCCCAGGGGCTTTGAAGAATTCCATTCCACCTCAGTTATGAGGAGTGTGGAATTTTCTTTAGAGAAGTTTTTCACTGTGGTTTTCTGGGCAGGGGGTGGGGTCAGGATGTGAATATCCAGTGAGATTAGTTTATGGTCTGATCTTACCAGTGAGGGATACACTTCTGGTCTGGAGCATAGAGTCCCCATGTTGGTGATGATCAGGTCCAGTATGTTTTCCCCTCTTGTGGGAGTGGTAACAAGTTGTTCCATAGTATTTGAGTTTATAAATTCTAGGAACCTTTGGGCTAGGGTGTTGGAGCTAGAGTAATGTTCCCAGTCTATGTTTGAGTAGTTGAAGTCACCCAATATAATGGTGTTTGGAGAGACCTTCATATTTTCCAGTGTTCTCAGGAAAGTCGAGTGGGGTTCCTGGGTTTGGGAGGGTGGCCTGTGGCAGGCTATAAACTGGAAGGCAGTTTTACCCACTGTTAGTTTCACATGGATAGTCTCTGATGCTTCGTGCTGTGCCACCAACCTCGAGGTGTGGGTATCTTTGATGAATATTGATACTCCCCCTCCTTTTGTGGTCCGGTCCAAGTTTTGGGGCTGAAAAGCATGGCATGAGGTATAACCTGGTAGTGCTGGGGTGCTCTCGGGAGCCTTGAACCAGGTTTCTGTTACTGCACAGATATTGATGTTCTCCATGCTAAGGAGAGTTTCCAGTGCATGTATCTTGAGGTTTAGACTTCTGGCATTGAGTAGCATTACTCTTAGTTTCTTATCCCTTGTGATACCTATGGAGGTGGGTTTGTCTTTTGAGCCTTGCCTAAAAAAGGCACTATGGGGGTAGCAAGAGCCTTTGCCAATATCCAAAAGCCCAGGGGTGACAGGTGCAAGCCGTCCCTAGCAAAGCATTGTGGCTTGTCGAGCATGTCATCCCAGGCTGACAGGCATTGGATCCCCTTTGAATGACACCAATACTTAAGCCAATTATTGAAATTGATCATCTTGTCTTCATATTGTGGCATCATTCTTGGTGAGGGTAAGATGCTACTCGAGGTCAGGGTCATACTGGCCTGGGCTTCATGCTCAGAGAGCTCTTCTATGTCTCTTTTCATGTAGTCCAGGGAGGTACGTCTCAGGTTATTCACGCCAGCATGGACAATGACTGAGTCATAATTGTACTTGCCTTGGAGTGACCTGAGTGCTTGTGTTATGTGACGGATCCTAGTGCCCAACAGACAGCTCACCGTGACCTTCTCCTTGTTCAGCCTGGTGAGCGAGACGTCAGTGTGCCTGATGATAGAGTCACCTATTACAAGTGTATCAGGTGTGTTGTTTAGCCTTAAGGGCTGTGACTGTTTGGCACACTAGCTTTGTGAGCTATGTGTTGCACATGTTTTGTTTTGGGGTAGCGGTTGCTTGGGTGTCTGCTTTGGAGGTCTCTGCTGCTTAGGCAGATTTTTATTTAGAGCCTCCGAGTATGTTTTTGTGTGTTTATGTGTTTGGTTTGCTGTCATGGTAGGTCTATGTGATCATGCATTTAGTTTATTAATTATCTTACCATGGGGGAATGGTGTCAGCTGCCCTGGCCATATTGAGGTTAGCAATCTGTACAGTAAAACCACTGTCAACAACTTGTGTTACAGTCTCAAAGAAGTTAACCAGGTTCATCAGGTAGGATCTACCATTTTCAATACCAAATTGCTGCTGATGTTGTCTGATGGCTTTTCTAATGTGGATATTAATGAAGTCTGTTATAATATATTCCATTGTCTTAGTTTTCTTAAACAACTAATGAAGCCTTAGTTTTCTTAAACAAGAAATGAAGGCTTTAAAATTATCTTTGGTTTCTGATACCAAACGTATTTCATGGGCTATCTTAGTAGATCTGTTAGTCTTTTTAAAATTCTTTGTCAAATGTATAATCTTTTCCTGGACTTAGGGTCTTTAGACCTGCTGTATAGTATAATGATATTTGAAGCCAGAGATCCTTTTTGTTAAGAATCTCTACAAACCACTTCATGTCTTGTTTTTAAATTTCCCATTATATTTGGATCTGGAAGAGACTGCTGATTCTATATATACTTCTGTGAGTCTAAAAGTCCTTGGCAAATCTATCTGCTGAAGCAATGTCTTGGGTGATTTTTTTTTATAACTGAGAGTCAAGACTCATCATAAAATTTTGAGGAGATTTGTGCACATGATGGCTTGGAATTCTGATATGTTGCTTTTAAGGATTTATGTAGTTTGAGGGAAGAGGCCACTAGCTTATTGTTTGACTTAAAGGTCACAAGACTTACTAGGGGAGCTGTCCATGATGCCTTTACATTTCTAATTATGAAGTCAAAAATATTATGTCCACTAACTGGGCTAGTAATAATTTAGTACATTGACTTTTTATATATTAGGCTTGAACAGTTCTGAGCATATTCTACATTGTTGGTGTAGATAATCCAGTCAACTTGATGGGTAGGTTAAACAGTCCCAGAATGATAGGGTTCTTATTTATGAGTCCTGTCATGGCCTTCCAGTTTTAATTCAAATTTTAATTTATTATTAAGGGATATAATTGCTTTCTCTAGTGATATATTAATCTTATTAGAATAATGACATATGTTTTACTTCAGCATAACTGTTATAAAAAGCAACCAAAAAATTTATCTCAGCAATACATTATTTATCTTGCTACATAAGCAACTACATTGGCTAGATAGAGTTCATGTCCTACTATATATCAATGTTTATTTTACACAATGTGTTTAGTTAAACAAATCTGTTTAATCTTAGCCTCACCTCAGGATCGACTGTGGTCCCACTTCATAAGGGCGGTGCCTCCACAGACCCTGGAAATTACCGCCCCATTAGCTTGACAAGCCTTATCTGCAAAGCCATGGAGAGGATCATAATGGAACTCATAAATAAAGACATAGGGAACTTGCAGACTTTGGATCCAACCCAGTTTGGCTTTGTCAAAGGCAGATCCTGCCTCTTAAACTTGGTTGACTTTTTCGAGACAGTCACCAAGGCCATTGATGAGGGAAAGGCAGTCCATACAGCCTACCTCGACCTGGCAAAGGCCTTCGACACAATACCCCACTCAGGTATCATCGAAAAACTCATCAGCTTGAATGTAAACCCATACATCACAAGATGGGTTGCAAACTGGCTAAGCGACAGAACCCACAGGGTCAGAGTTGCTGGAGCCATGTCAGACTCAAAGCCTGTCACAAGTGGTGTCCCACAGGGCTCAGTCCTGGGTCCACTCTTGTTCGGCATCTACTTTTCTGAAGTACAAGCAAACACAGGAGGGTTATGGCTGACAAAGTTTGCAGATGACTGCAAACTGGCGCCATAGTCGAAACACATCTGACACAGATATCCTCCAGAAGGGCCTCACAGAAGCGGATAACTGGTGCCAGAGCCATGGCCTGAAGTTAAACGCCAAAAATGCATAGTCATACCCCGGAAAAACAAGGTTACCCCTAGCTACCATATAGGTGACAATCCACTGAGCACAGAAAAGTCATCAGGGATCTGGGGACCCAAGTTGACAGTAGTCTTGTTTGACACTCATGTTGCTAAAGTAGTTAGGAAAACCTTCTATATCGCCCACCTGATCATGAAGGGATTCACATCTAGATCAAGGAGGTCATCGTCCCCTGTACTCATCACTCATTAGACCTATGATTGAGTACAATGCCCGTTCGAATGTATCTGACCAGACACCTGATGCAGCTTGAAAGGCCCCAAAAGTTCCTCACCAAAAGGATAAAGGGTCTCAAAAATATGTCTTATGCTGCCCGACTGAAAGAACTCCAGCTTTATTCAGTCTCATACCGCTTGCTCAGAGGTGACCTGTGCCTGACATATAAGGCCATGTCAAACCCAGATTTGATGAATATGCTTCACCTCAAAAATCTAGATCCCTCAGAACCACAAGGCGGAGACTTAAACCTTGACACGGTTATAAATAGAACGTGCTGGAGGGACAGATTCATCACCCAGAGACTCCCTATGCTGTGGAACAAAATCCTGGTACATGTGAGGCAGAGCACCTCGCTGGCCTTGTTCAAGAGGAATCTTGACCAATGGATGGGAGATCGCAGATATACCCCAGGGATTACTTCAGTGTCACTGCTTGACAGAGGCACAGAAAAATGATAGGCATAGTTTTTATTCAAACTAAAGGGGTGGCGAAAGCCACATAACTATGGGCTAGGCTTATAAATGCCCTTGGGCAGATAGCCTAGTATGAACCTATGAACCTATGAACCTAAACTCTATGGAAGATCTGATAAAATACATTAGTTATGAAATCACAGTCTTTTTTACTTGCTGAGCTAATTACTTTCAACTCTTTATTTTATTTCACTATTTAGTTATCTACCAGTACCTTGAATGGTAGGAAATCACACAAATCTCAGAGTTTAGCCTATAGACTTAATGGATCACAAGCCACAGACTAGGTGACTTATAAGTTTCTAAAAAACAATAGCGAAAGCAGCTTTGGCAGAATTTGTGAGAACAGAGTATCAGCAGACGAAGAAAGAATGGTTAAACCTTGTATAAACACATTCAACACATACATCACTGAAAAATTATACTTCCTAATTTTAAGACAAAAGCACATACTCCATGCGACGCCTGTGCGCTGACCCAGTAGTCAAGGAGCCTCAATCCTCACCATTAACACCAGTGATGGACTTGCATAATTTATAATGATAATAAGTACACACACAGTAAAGTACAATTTCCCTTAAGACACACAGAGATCGCAGTCAGTCTGGGGCTGGTTTCTCCCTTTCTCTCTAGATTCCCAATAAGACTCCCCATTGGCACAGCTATAGGGTTTAGAGCTCAGCTGAGTGGTCAAGCAAACAAGTGCTAGTGAGTTGTTAACAGATCTCAAGACAAATACAAAATTCACCTCTTTCTTTTTAAATTGATAATACACATTAATTCTAAATCATTTCAGATTACATCATTCTTGTCACTTCTGCTTAAGTTTCCCAGGCTCACAGAGCTTAAAATGTAACATTTCTTTGTGATCTGCAGCTGCCAGGAAGTCACAGCAATAAAAGACACTATACATGTAAAAACTAGTAATTATCTCTGTCTTAAGACAATAGAAAGAAGCTCCTAGCCCAGACATCCTTTCTCTTAGCTTCAGATCACACACAGTTGTAGACATTCTTTACTTATCAGCTTATTTTCTTAGAGTTTATACACATTTCTGCTGTCTTCCAGCAGGGTGCACTGTGGTTACATTTCTGAAGCTCAAAACATAACACAGTTTTCTTACATTTATGAAACAAGCCTGTGGATCATATTAATATTTACAATGATATAGAATTATTTAAATAATTCTGTCTAGCTAGGCTGGCAGCCTTCACACTCCGCTATAAAGAAAATCATTTTAAGAGCAGACATAAAACAATAGACTGCTACTCTTAGGCTATGACAGCAGAAACACATCACTGTATCTGTGAAGTAAAACAACAACTCAGAACCCCCACTTGTATTCAAACCAAAAGATTTATACATTTTCTTGATGCTATAAAGCCTTAACTGTGCTTCATCTGATACCTTCTCACTATTATCAAGAACATTAACTTATAAACCATCTCTGTTGTTCAAGCAAATCCATTCTTTACTCCCATATCTTCTTCGAATATATGTTTCAAGTGCAGGAATCTGATTTTTTTTACTGTCTGGTTGTTGATATTACTGAACACTTAGAAACAAGTAAAATTTTTTGTTTAATACTGACAGAAATGGAAGACAATGATCATGTACTACCTGCCAAGGAACTGCCTTTCTATTCTTTCAAAAGGGATGATATGGTATTCCTATTTAAAAAAAAACAGCAGTTTCTCAAATTCATACTAAACAAGAAAATAAACAGAACATGGCCATGCTATCAAAAGCAAACATTAAAAAAATATATATTCAAAATTTATCAAAGAAGCATGTTCTAAATTAACAGCCACTGAAGAACTTCTCACAGATCAGTTTGACATTACAGCAGCCCTGTAGTATGAAGTAAATATTCACAAAATATTAATAACCATCCATGAAATCAAAGCAAAAATCTGCATTGGGAGGCAAGATGTGACATTCTGAGAATAAAGTCTTTAGAAACAATTTATTCTTCCCAAATTAATTGGCAGGATTACAGGTTTAAGTGCCACTGCATTTTAATGTGTCCTTATAACTACTTCTGAGAATGTCTTGCTTTGAATTTTCTGATTATTCTTAGGCTATTGCACACTATCTCCTAAGGTAGCTGCTACTGTAAGTAGAAAGACTTGTTATACGTTTTGTTACTGTTACCATAATAACTTGGTTCAGAAATATTACCAAAAGTAAAAAGTGCCATTGATGTTAGGGACATGGGCTCAGGAGGGGAACTTATTATTTCACAGCTACCTGGATGGCTGGGACTGAGGTATGGACAGTCATCTATTTGTCCCTCAGGGGCTGGATGCCAAAAGGTACTTGCAAACCATGAATACCCTACAGTGCAAGTTCAGTGGCATCTGATGCCATCCAGCCAAAGCTAAGTACTTTTACTGGATAAACATTCTCTATCAACTGTTCAGCGTACGCTGCTATTGATGTGTTGACATGTTTATTGCCTTTCCTTGTGCTTATTTTCAGAAGCATAGCTGGTTTCACCAGTACCATGTGGTAGTATCATGAACCAGCAGCCTACCCCCTCAGTTCTTCAAGTAAAGAGCCAAAGACATCATTGTAATTAGCCAAGCGTTACACTGTAGTGATCCACTTATTACACTTAGATCCATGCTCCCAAGCTATTCCACTGAATATTAAAACAAAAGCACTTTACTGTAACAAGCTGTTGAGGACATCGACTTATTACAATTAGATATGCACCTCCTCTGTCTGAGCTCTTCTATTGAAGAGTTAAAAAAGGCTGTTCCATCTACTGACATGCTCCCCTCTCTTGCTCCTGCCCAGCCATTCAGGTCCCATTACTATGCCCTGGGCCTGACCCTCCTTCTGCATTTTTTCTGAAAAAAAAAAAATCTTCTATAATACTGTAGCAAAATGCTTGCTACAAAAGTAGCAAACAGTTGCTAGAGTTTATACCCTGCTTGCAGGGAAAGCCAGAGTACTCAGCTTTTAGTTAAACAAATGAAAAAATTATAATTTCTTTCTTTTTACTATTAAACTGTGGCAAACTGCCTGCTACAATGTAACAAGAGTTGCTACAGTTTAGACCACATAGAGTACTGCAGCAGTCAGGTTTGACCACAAATGCAATTGCATTAAATAGAGATCTGGACTGGCTGATTGTAGGCCCTATCAATTTGCACTCGGGGCAGTTGATCCTCTCACCCCGCCCTTCCTACATTATACTTATTTTGAAAAAAAAAAACTGCATTTTTCTTCTCATTGTCTGTTCTGCTGATTGACTTGCTCTGAAGTCATTATCTAGCTAGGTGTTAGATACATTTGTGTATTTCTATACTCCAGCAAGCTCTTTAATGTGCTTTTACAATAAGAGGTCTGAGGATTTTCCATCTAGAGACAGTATATGGTAGCCTGGCTGTAGCTCAACTATATGCACAGTCTGAGTTTCTCTGCAGCCGATTTGGTGGATAATCCTGAGACAGTGTAGCAATTGCCTCATGTTCACTGACAAGCTTTTAATCCTTAAAGAAACAGACACAGTACGTGAGAGCTGTGCATATGAATTGTCATTGGAGGAAAAACTCTCACGTACAGGCACTCATAATAACAACCAGGTTATCAGAAACACACATGCCACACCGACTACACATAGTATGCAGACCACATATAGTCAAACATATGCTGACGCACTTAAATGCGATCTTCCCAAATCCCAACGACACCCGTGATACTTCACTTGTTAAAACCTTCCTCAGCAAAAAGAAATGCACTCTAGAAAATCAAACCCCAATGCTATACATGCAGCCATATCAAGTATAGCCTCAGCTACCAAATTAAACACAAAGTCAGAGTTTATGCCAGACTACCTGCTATATTACCTCAATAAACAATTTCCTCCCAGCAATCTATGACCATGTTCAAATAAAACCTTAAGAAGTACTTCATTTTCACATGTGCTGAAGTCATCCTGCATGTGTTGAGAGGTGGACAACTGTTAAAACATATATAGTGTGGCCTCGTGATTGACAGAGCCAATAATGTGTAATGGGCATTAAATTGTAAAATGCAATTCCCTTATTGCAATAATGAGTTTGTAACTATATACAGTTATGTAGGACTAATGACAAAAAGTAACAAGATGTATACATACTCAAGTGCCCCTGCTATGACAGGGTCTATATCAGGACTTGAACGCTGAAAAGAGCGAACGCTCTTACATCGACCCCTGAAAACCAAAAGCACAGAATGTTGAACGGCCAGAACAGCAATTTTTTTCCAAGGGAAAAAAATCTCTGAGGCATTGCTGGGACTTTGCTGTTTCCTCCACTGTGGTGCAATCTCAGAGTTGATATATTTAAGTAGGGGGGTGGGGGGGTTTCACTTTATTTTGTCTGTGGATATTTTATTTTTTTTAGGAAAAAATCGCTATTCCGTATGTTCAACATTGTGTGGTTTTGGTTATTAGGATTTGATGAAAGAGTGTTCACTCTTTTCAACATTTCAGTATCTAGTACAGACCTGGGGCGACACATACCCCTACCATGAGGACAACTCATGGGTAGAAACTAAAACACTCCTGCTTACAAATAGGCTATTGTGGAATTCTCTGCTGGTATGTGGAGACATGCTGCATGAGGATATACAATGCACTACGGAATTGTTGTTACATCCATGTAGTGGCTAGACATATCTCACACCACGTGGCACAAGTAGTACATTGGTATGTCTAATTTCTCCAAGTCCTTAATGTTGGTCATAACATGACAGGAATGGACCACATTCCTAAGTCAAAGTAGGATTAAAGTTTGTATTGTTTCAGTCTTTGATATAAACCAAAATTGCTCTTTGCAGCACCCGTAATTTGCTCAGAATTGACTCCTTCTGCAATTCATATGGACATACGTGGATTGGTTGCATATCTAAATAAGACTGTAAATTCTTTTTATGGGTACCATTGCTGCCAGTACTATTGGAAATGTCTGGGTATCCTTCTTCCACAATGCCCTAGTTTCTGCCTGCAAATCCTGGTACTTTATGAATTTATGCCGCTCTGTATGGAAGATACTATAATCACTCGGTGTAACAATTTTAAAGATCAGAGCTAGTTGTACATACATAAATGCACACATACAAATATTTCAAGCATGGGCATTAATGCCCTTCTAGCTTGCCAATATACCAAAACACTTGTTTGTTCCCATGCGTGTCCAGACTGTTCTGAAAAATATCTAAACTAGTACTTGCTTTAATGTAATTTGGTAGTCTGTTCCATTCATCAGCTGCTGTGTCAGAGAACCAATTAGTATGTTTCGCATTCCTTAGGTTCATAGGTTCATAGGTTCATACTACTAAACCCATTATTTTTGTTTGCTATAGAATCTTCTACAAGTCTTTTGGGTTTCTAATACCATGACGGAAACGGACCGCATTCCTAAGTCAAAGTACAATTAAAGTTCATGAAATTTACATTATTTTACTCTTTACATACATACATACATACATACACAGATTGCCTGATGATTTTCCAGTGCTTTTTGATAACCCCAAAGATTCCCATAGGTAGCTATCTCTAAATGCCATGTACACCTGAATAAGATCTCCTCTTAGATATCTGTAAGAGACAAGTTCACATATTTTAGTCTTTCATAATAACTTAAATTTTCACATCCATGGATGCTCTTGGCATAGTTCTGCTGTACTCCTTCCAGTTTACTCATGCTTGTTTTCTTATAGGGTTTCCATATTGTTATTCCATACTCAAATTTGGGTCTAATGTAACTAATAAACAATGACTTCATCATTTTTGATTTCCTAGACTTTATAATTTTTTTTTATACAGCCTATAGTTATATAACCATAATTAAAAAATTGGTTGATATGATTAGAAAAACTCTTAGCTGAATCTACCCATATACCCAAGTCCTTAAATGAGTCTACATTTTTAAACACTGTGTGCTGTATTAAATATTCGCCTATCAATTTCTGGCTTACAAATGTCATATGCTTTGTTTTTGATGCATTTATCAGCATATTATTCTCCTATGCCCAAATGGCCAATTTAGTCAAGTTATTTGGTAGACATGTGTTACCTGTAACACATGTAATCAGTTTACCCAATTTCAGGTTATCTGCATATAGACTGTAAAACACTGCAGATAAAAAAGTTAGGTCTGAAGGATATAGTCTAAACAAGTAAGGGCCTAGGACAGAACCCTGTTGGACACCCTGACTGTAACCAAGGATTTCACCTGCACAGTTGCTGTATGATACTTAAGTAAAGATAATGCGAGCAGGCTTCAGGAGCACAAAAACACTTTATTAGAGTAAGCGCTTTCATTGGAGAAAATACTCTAACTTCTTCAGACTAAAAAATATTTAAAACTACACAACATTGCTTTAATACAAAAGGCCTCTCAAAACAGCCAATACATAACCTTAATTAATGATGTCACAGGTTCTGCTGTATGATACTTGCCACATCCTATTTGTAAGCCATGCAGTTATTCATATTATAAAGAGTATATCAATACCTAGTTGCACTAATTCATTGATCAGTGTTTTGTGCATGACCCTGTCAAATACTGAAGTTAATTCTATATAAATTACATCACAGCACAATTTTTCATTCATTGCTGTTATTATATTGTTATAGAACATCATGTTACAGGTGGTAATAGATTTATTTTCAACATATCCATGCTGATATATAGTTTCAAGTCCCAACCTATCCAGTTCTTCCCATAACTTATCCAGTTTTACCTTTTCCATTACATTTCCACAACTGGAAAGGAGACTTAAAAGTCTATATGACTATGGGTTTGTCCTACTCCCCTTTTCCTTAAAGACAGGTTTAATAAGCGCATGTCTCCAATGTTGAGGAATCTCCCCATAGTTATATGACTTAGTGAATACTAGATATAATTGTACAATAAGTTCTTGCTGAATGTTCTCAGGTCATTGTTACTTATTCTGTCTCCTCCCTGAGCTTTGGATCCAGTCTGTGCAGTTCTTTTTCAATATAATCTAATTTAATTCCAGTACATGGAGTTACCTGGATGTCACTAGGACAACTTATCACCCCTTTTTCGGAGCCAAACTGTTTTGCATAAGATTTTGTAAATATATCTATAATCATTTGTGTCTGAGAATACGTTTTAGAATCTGCACACAGTTTATCAGTGTATGTATCTTTACTCCTTCCACATTGTATATATCTATAAAGCGGTTTCCTATTATGCTCAATATCTTTAAATAAACTTTCTTCACGTTCTACTTGATCTTGTCTCATACTATGCTTAATCTGTTTGTCCAGCGTGATTATTCATATTTTTTGTCTCTCACCTTAATCAGAATATCTTGTTCTTATGGAAATATATCCCCCTGATATTGTATGACTAGATCCTGATGTTAAACATTTTTCTTTATTTTTTGCACTGAAACAATTTCTCTTTCAAACCTTTTCACATTTTCACATTCCATCTGCAGTTTTTCCATTGAACACCTCACTGCAGTTAGTTTTACATAGTGACTGTTTTGCTTCCATATAGTCTGTAATTAACATTCTGTGCATTGGTTTAGATTTCAGTTCGGCAGAATTATCTAGCAACAAATTTTATTTATTTATTTAACATTTGTTAACCAGGAAAGTCTGACTTGGAACAAAGCCAATTTTCAGTGGAGGCCTGGGGAGAAACACTCCAAATACATGTCTTCTAATGTGGGAGGAAACCAAAGAACCTTGAGAAAACCCACAAGAACGCTGGGAGGACATGCAGACTCAGCATAGAAAGCACTCCAGCCGAGAATCAAACCGGAGAACCTCTTGCTGTGAGGTGACAATGGTACTGCTGTACCACTGCATCATCTACTAACCTTTATAACCATGTGATCACTGCACATCAATGGTGGTAAAACTTGGCTTGAAGTAACAGTAATTTCTTTAGGAACATAAACTAGGTCTAGTATGTTTTGTCCCCTGGTTTTAAGTTTTTTTTTTTTGCAATTGGAAGCAATTGTTGTTCCTGAATATACATTGTGAATAATTTCCTTCCTAACATTGCTGAATCAATATTATTACAGTCTGTTTCTGGTAAATTTAAGTCCCCAGCTAATATTATTCATTCCTGTTGACTTTCGTGCAAGAAATATATGAATTCTTCTAGATCATCTGCACTTGACTTTGGTGGTCTATACACTCAAACAATTGTTATACATTCCAGATTTGTCTTTATTGTCACAGTTACACAGTCTATAGAATTGGTGTTATCACTGAACATGTAATAATCACAGGTCTCATAAATATCTTTAATCCCTATCATAACATTTCCACCTGATTTTTTTGTTAGAATGTCTGTTACAATAAAAACATTTATACCCTGACAGAACTGGTTTCCAGCCATTGTTTTTTAACTATGTTTCACAAACAATAACAACATCAATCCTGTAGGAAAAAAGCAAAATTAAAAAAAAAAGACTTTAGTATTAGTGCTCCTAGCATTAACAACCATCAGAGATGCTTCAAATGTTGCTATCTATAACTGTTAATTTTTTGATCTTGCAAAAATCCTGCCTTTTGATCTTGCAAAATATGTGCTGCAAAAAGTCTCTTCCCTGATCTTGATAAATGCAAGACATCCTGTCTGAACATACGTGTGCCCAAAACTAGGCTTGGATGCTCTACACATTTCCATTTTTCAAAACAGGATAGTTTTTCTATGTAGGTGTTTACCAAAAAAATATTTTCATTCACAGTGACCTGACCGTCCTGTCTATAGGTGATTTCTGAAAAATATGTCCTAACACAAGTGCAAGATATACTTTCTAAGAGGGCTGTCAGTACCCTACTAACAGTCAGAGAATCCTTGTGGATGACATAATTTGTACTGACATAAATAAAAATGAAGCTGTACATCCTTACATTAAGGCATTCCAAAGCTTGTCTCACATCTTCTATTTTTGCTCCTGGCAAGCATAATGCTATTCGATGTTCATTAACTTAAATATAAGTAGCAGTTCCTCTAATAATTGAATCACCAATTACAAAAATATATTTGCTGTCCAGCTCTGAAGAATCTTCAGCTTCTAATACAGTAATATCTGCTCTATCAATTGTTACGAAGGATAGATCTTCATCACCATTAATCTTATTAATCCCACTGTTTTCATTGTGTATTAAATTCTCCCCCAGCTGGTATTGTAAATCCACAGCTTGAGCCATGTAGTCCACATCTGCCTTTCTCTTCTTTTTTCTTACAGTAATTTTCTTCAATCCTTCCACATTCAGTTTTGATTTCTTCCTTTTCACCTGCTCCTTGCCTCTTTTTTCTACCTTCTCTTTTGGAAAAATTATGTATTTTTCTGGAGACTAAAGGTTGGTTTCCTGAACAATATTATCATTACCTGTAACCTGTGTGTTACATAACAACGTGTCCTTTTTAGTACAATTTCTCTTTCCTTTACACTCAGTCATTAATCCGTTCCTTTTTCTTCCTTGTTATTCGTTGTGAACTTCTTCCTTTCTTTCTTATTTTTGTTTCCTTCTAAACTAACTGGATCCTCAGATTGCTGAATACTTGCATGCAAAATTCCAAGGTTTCAGGGGCATCATCTTATTTCATAGGGTTTGAATGATCTTTACAGACAACATATGCATCATTTCCTAAATGTGTTCTATTTGTTTTTTGCCTAACATTATTTATTTCACCAGTCTAGTTGTTAATATATGGAATGACAGTTCTCCAAGCCATGCCTGTCTTTTTTTTCACAGACTATTATATTTGGTTTTCTTGCATTTATTTTGTCAACTGCTGGTAAACGGTGATCCCAAGTGATATAAATTTCATAATTCTCTACAATACTTTGTGGTTCATGTTCCCAGTGCTTCTCAGCTACTTCACTGTGGTAATTTTGCAGAATCCCTAACACAACATTCTTGTCACATTATAATGCCTTTCAGTTTACAGGCCCTCTGCCATTAGTGTACCATACCCAGCAACAAGTTGTAAGAAAATTTCCCGCTTTGTTTTACATAACCTGCATTTGTCTGTCTCTCCCATATGTTCAATGTCCTTTGTAAACAACTAGTACATAGTCCATTATGCTACTTTTGCACATTTATGAATACCAAATGACATTTGTATATCATCTTAGAAAGTTTTAACAACTTCCAGTTGTGCTGTCAGCTCCTCATCTGATGAACTATACAGTTTCAATTTATTCACGAAAACAATATGTCACAAACATTTAAAGCATCA
>NC_056739.1:1904365031-1904484740 GCF_019279795.1 Protopterus annectens | reverse complement strand
TGTACAGGTGTTGCAACTATGCCTATCCAATGTGCAGTACGGGGTTGCCACAACTGTGTGTCATGCTCTGTGTATTGCATGTCACTGAGGAAGCTACTGACATTACTGAGCTGTGCAACGTCTCACAGCAAACATGCATGGCATGCATTATGCGTAGGTGTGTTACGTGTACATGGCCTACACCTCACCTATGACATGCATATTTCATTACCAACATTGCAGGTATAACACACTCACCAGCATGGATCAGTTGCCCTGCCGTCACACCAGAGGGACCTACGAGAATATGAGAGGGTTCATCAGTGACCACAACTGTGGCATTGCTACAGTGGGTATGCTAAACTGCAGTACAACAACAGTCAACAGTCACAGGTGTAGGGAAATTATACAAACTATTCGTATTGCACCACAGTAGGCAGCAGAACTGCTAAACACACAGTACACATCTCACGTACACATAATCTAACAATACAGTTAACTGTAGTCTACAGATAGGGCGTATTACCTGCTTGCTCCAGGTGGATGTGCTGGGTGGCTCCGGCCTCCATTACAACACATGTCAGAGGTTGCCGTTGCTGTTGTCCAGGAGCCTCCACGCTTAGGAGCAGCTCCTCCGCTCTGATGAGGGGGGATGTATGGCCATCCCACCACCTGTGCAAAGCTGCTGTCTTTGGATATCACACGCACGGCGCCGGACTTGTCTAATTAAATCACTGCAGTGATGGCGTACCTGCTCATATGTCCGGTTATGCATGCCTATGTCATTTACCTGACTAACAAGCTCCTGCCACAGTGCAGTCCACTCCTGCTGATGCTGGCTGGTTCTGGAGATCAGCATGGTGTACTGCTGCAAAAGGCTGTTGACTATCAACTCTTCCTCTTCTGCAGTGTAAGCTGGATTACGTTGGTGGGCCATCTGGCTGAAAAAGATATGAACAGTATGTGTGAGAGTGTCCTGTGTCACACTTTACACCTTTACCCACAGATATCACTTTACTGACATATATACCATCCTATTGTCTGTCAGTGGTTACACACGTTCAATAACACTTATTGGTTCTCAGGCCACAACTAGCTAACACTGCCTGGCAGACTCTATATATCACACCACTATACAACAGTACCCGACACACTGTTTGTGACACATTGCACAAACTCAAGACAGGGGTGTATATCACGCCAATGCACGAACAGAGATGTCATCCATTGCAATGGATGCAAAGTACAGGTACAGTAGTCCCAATCAAACACCCTAGTCATTGATGCCATAGCCCTGCCTAACAGATGTGTCCAGTTGTTACTATAGGTGGCATACTGCTGTAACAGACTATAGATGTTGCTGGATACACACGTCAACCCTGTTACACACATATGATTGCAGCCATTATACATGCATAATCACACACATATCAGGCAACCATACAACGCACCACTGTATGCCAACACAGATGAGCATTACCTGTGTACCATACGGTGCTGTGTACCACTACTTACACACCCTTATGCCTGCAGTCTGTCCTCTGTGCAGACTACAGGAAACACACATGACAGTGTTTCCAAGCAATGTGAATGCACACCATACTGTGCAGTTTAGCCCTACAGCTTCAGGTAGTACTACAGTTCATATTGGTGATGGATTCACCTGCAGTACCACTCACTAAGCATACATGTATTGCTTTAGCCTACAATGAGACACCACATTCATCAATGGAGAACTACATCACATCATATGCCGTACTACTATGTCTGTCTAACAGTACATTACACATCAGTTGCTGTCCTCACATCTAGGTTAGGCACTACCATGCCAGATACAACATCACACTAAGCTATCACACATTTACAGACCTTGCACACATTCAGTGTTACACTCATTCAACCTCACATAGCAGCTATTGCATTACGTACATGTGTGAGTGCATAGTGTCATAGGTAGGTGATATGCTATTGGCCCTAGGGCCTACAGCAGCCTAGCCATATGCTACCCTGGCCTTTGACACACATGTACTTTGATTTCACTTGCCCCTGCCAACCTGAAACACAGAGGTGTTTCCTGGGCTGTATTAACAATCTCCCACACAATCATCAGGGGTATTTATAACAACTGCTAAGGAGGAGCCTTGTTTGCTATTGCTATGTGGTCTATTCCGGTGTATGGCATATGTCTGAGATGGGAATCTATACCTCCAGCATGTGCTGTTTAGTGAGCTGACAAGGTTTAGGGCCCTAGAGCGTGTAACCCCTAGGGGTTGTGATATGTTGCCATGGTGGTTCTCACCCAGCTATGGGTGTGACATACCTCTGTATGTCTGGCAGAGGTCACCTCTGTGTGGCCAGTATGCAATACAGTGTAGTTGTGGTTTTGTGAGTCAGTCTGCATAGGGCATCTGTTTGCGGACAGTATTACCCTTTGGGAGGTCTGTCTGTGGCCTGTTCACCTGGTGTAGTTGTCATGTGAAGTACATACCACACAGGGCATTGTGATGAGTAGAGGAGAACCCTACCCTATACTTCCATAGATGACACACCTGTTGTTATGACACATACCACACAGACAGATTACAGGTGTAGTGTGGCACTGTCTTCATCACAGTGGAGGCTACTATCCACCTGTGTCCCATGTTCCCTTATCACACCTTCACTGTTAGGTAGATCTCTGCCTATGTGTTAGTTAATGGGTGCAATGTTTTGGGAAGGTGGAATGGCACTGCAGTATCAACACTTGTCTACAGTCGATGCCTTGTTCACCACACACCTGTTGCGTACATATTACCCGTTTCTGTGTCTCTCCCTCTCACTCTATATGTATATATATATATATATATATATATATATATATATATATATATATATATATATATATATCTATGTATATATATATTTTATATATATATATATATATATATATATATATATATATATATATATATATATATATATATATATTATATATCTGCATATCTATACACATACATGTACACATCCATTGCTGTACACATGGATGTACATATAGGCACATGTACAGTCCACCTTTCATGGTGAGGATTTCACTTATGCGACAGTTGTGGGATGTACAAGTATGTGATTACATCGCACAGTGTTGTGCAGAATGCATGTGGGTGTCCTCAGCCCTTGTAACATTAGCAGGCATAACTGTCTGTAATACATCAGATCTGACAAATCTGCCCCACAGCATTTAACCACCACATGACATATATCAACACTAAATAGCTGGCGTTAGGCATAAGCCTACTGGGCAGCCACCTAGGGCGCCGCTCTAGCAGGGTTGCTTTTCCACTATTTATGTGGACACAAGGATGGGGGCACCAGGAAGTGTGGTGGGGTGCGCCGTGGGCCCCTTTTGCCTAGGGCACCAGTTGACCTTAGGCCACTCCAGCACACTGCATGCTGTCTTCTAGGCCACACACTGCAACCTATATATGCACATATCAACATTCACTGACAGATAGCTTTCCACCCTTCACTAACAGTTGCAGTATGTCCCTTGCCCTATGCACATGTGCAGATACAGATAGATACATACTGCTGCCACACATTGATGATTTGCAGTGTGTAGAGTACTCTTCGGGAACATCTACAACATGCCAATACATACATTTGAGTTACATACCTTACCTTTGTATTTACCTGCTCCGTGTGTTACGGTTTTGTATCTTTTTTTTTTTTTTTGCTGGTTTGATTTGGGTATTTGTCCTCTATTTCACCTTCAGTCTTTTTTTTTTTTTTGATGGTTTGATTTGGGTATTTGCCCTCTATTTCACCTTCGGTCTTTTTTTTTCCTGGTTTGATTTGGGTTTTTGCCCTTTATTTCAGCTTCAGTCTCTGTTTCTGTCTCTCTCTCTCTCTCTCTCACTCTCTGTCTCACGACACCTGCAATGATATAATTACATGTGTGGACTGCAGGTACAGCCTGCTTTTCTAGGTATCTGCACTTGTGCATGTGACAGCCTCTGCACCAATTGCTGCCCACCATTCAGTAATTGCATGCAGCCTGCTGTTTGGTGATTGCATTACTTACTGTGATTGCAGCCCACTGCTATAAAATGCTATGTTAGGTAGGCATAGCCCTTTCAGATTTCAAAAGTGGGGCCCATTCTTGTTTGCTCTGGACACCGTTGTGTCAGTCTGAAGGTTGGTATATGTCTCTTATCTGATGCTAGGGTTGTAGCCAGTTATGTGTATGTTGTACTCATACCTGCATGTTGCTGCTTCCAGTACACACATCTCAGTGTAGACATGTATGCACCCCTCCAAATGCTAACACAGGATACATGGGAGTATGTACTTTTTTCTCACTTACACAATTAACTGCCATACAAATGTGGTTATTGCACTGTATTCCTGTGGCCAGTGTTTATCCTGGTCTGATTCTGTGTGGTGTTTGTAAGGTGCTATTGTAACATTATTCCCTGCTAGGATGGCTGGTTCTCCTTTCACAGTCATGTCATGCAATTCCACAGCCACTGCTGGTAAAGTCCCACAGAAAAGGGTTTGTGTTATACCATTCCTAATTTCCATTTGCATTCCCTCATTGTAATGCATGATATATTTATTTCAGAACCAAGTTATTTGTATATCTGCTGTGGCTTAGTGGTAATTCATGCAGTCTATTATGTCGATGGTCTGAGGTTCGAGACTGGCAGAGGTTTTTTATTTTGCTTCTCAGCAGAACAAGGGCCCTGCCATAGAGTGACTAAGGCACTTTCAAGCAGTAATAAGCGGGTTTGCGTGGATTTGCACGATGCTTAGCTACATTTAGCTAAGCGCACACATGTGCACACTCGCTTAATCCTGCTTACTACTGCTTAAAAGTACTTACTCCCGCTAACCCCCGCGCTAATTTCTTTAAAAGAAAAGAAAATGGGGAGATAGGAAAGTGGTGAAAAAGGGGGCACAGAGAGGGAAAGACAGTGGGAAAACAAGCTCGGGATGTGCATGACGGGTGTAGGGAAGGTCCATAGCTGCCCATTTCTTTGCCAGCAACAGTTGTGCATATGTTGAAAATTTGGAGTGAAATTTGAAACCTTCCACCCCTGAGAGAGGGGTGAGGACAACATAGTTTGTTGTACTGCCAATTAGAATTATCAGTGTACATGTCCAGTGGACATGTGTGTGACATGGGAAGCTATGTGTGGGGCGTAATTTTTTTTCAGGTACAGATTGCCCTTTTTTTTTTCAGGGGAGAGTGGTAAGTGAGGTAGAGGAAGTAGGTATATTTGCGGAGGTAGGTTGGGTAGGTAAACAGACAAGACAAACAAGACGTATACAGGGGCGGAGTATGACACATGGGGTGGGTAAACAATTGACGGGGCGGATGTTTGGAAATCGCAAGCCCATGAGCCCACAGATGGTAACAGTGGGACTGATATCTCCACCCATGGGCAGTCACCACTGGACCTTCACAGACCCGAGGGTCGCTGTGCTGGGGGCTGCGTAGGAGGGGCAGGCTCACCTGTGAGTCACGCCACTCTCGCCTCGAGCTGGCATAGGGGATCAGTGACTAAACTCTGGATCTCCCTACGCACCACAACCCGGACCCTTCGGAGGGTGACAGGAGGCCCTTCTCCGCCCACGCTTGCAGGGGAGGTAAGCCCCATCCCCTGCAGTGCTTCCACCCGAAGGTGGCACAGGACCTACAGAGGAGGGTGGCCCGGGCTGGGCACCAGACCTGGTGGTGCCAGGTGTAACTGCCAGCTGAGGTGGGACAGGTGGGCCCGCTGGGACCGGCCTTCCCATACGTTCTGTGATTAGGTGTTTTTAATTACAACATAGACAACAGCATTCCAAGTTAGTTGTAACAGCATGCAGTAATATTCCCATTAACCCAACACACGAGGGTTACAACAGTTGAACAGCAAACATAACACATGCATGTATTGAACAACAGTGGACATTCCAACAGTGTGCAGAGATGATTGGTGGCAACAGGCCACCAAGATTGTGGTGTTTTAACAGGAGACATGCATCAAAGTAGGTGCAGATTTTTTATAACAATAAGACATATGTCCCAACAAATGTTATGAGATTACACATACCCATCGATGTGTGGAATTGCATTGTTTATGCACATGGAGTACGGTGTAAAAAGAAACCTCCATTAACATCTTATTAGTACTTTAACTGTACACTACATTCCTATTGACTGCAGGTGTATATCCCCTACATGTGTTCTTGCACTAAACAACATGCATTTGATTGCGTTATGGGTTTTGCTACTTCATGATATACCTGACCTATATCTGATATGGTAACTGTCCGGGATGCAGATGTTACTGCTACATACTTGTACTAAATTGACTTGTTTATGTATGTGCACATCTGGATGTGTTCACATGGCTTTTTCACTTGTTTTCTACACAACCCTACTTTTCAGGTAACAGACTTAAGTTTCTGGGGAACACCTTGACATGCTACCCATGTGTCAGATTTACCTATGCATGTCAGCCATTTCACAATTGTTTAGGACTGTTGCATACTTCACAGCTACTGGCACTTCCTTCATCCACTTTATATGGGACTGCACTACTGGGGGTTGTCAGCACTTACTAGAACAGAGTAACATTTCTTCACTGCAAGGGTTCAACATCAATTTCTGAGTAACTGGCACATACACACTGCAAGTATTATACCTTTCTTATTTACATTAAAACTCTTTTCTACAGGCTCTCTCCTGTATTTGACATTACACTGCATACAGTAAACATATTCAGGAAATGTTATAACTTTATTGATAGGTTACAAGACTGTTTTACAGGCTCACTCACGTTTTATCTATGACCGTGCATGCAGAGATAGTATTCCAGACATGTTTTAGCTTTATTCATGGGTTACTACACTCTATTCCTGCCTATCTGACTTATGATATGTAACAGTACATGCAGATGATTTATTCAGGGAATGAATGTTTCATACTTCACAGCTACTGCCACTTCCTTCATCCACTTCCTATGGGACTACACAACTGTGGGTTGACAGCACCTAATACAACAGTACTATTTATTATTGCAAGGGTACAGCAACATTTCAAAGTAAGTGACACAGACACACTCCAAATTTTATACCTTTATTAATTACATTGAACACTCTTTTCTACAGGCTCTCTCCTTTACTTGTTATTACAGTGCATATGGAAGACATATTCAGGACATATTATACCTTTCTTGATGGGTTACAACACTCTTTTTCAGGCCTGCTCACTTATATGTTATGACAATACATGCAGGGATAGTATTCTAGAATTATTTTAGCTTGATTGGTGGGTTAGTACACTCAATTTCTGGCTCACTGACATTTATTATATAACAGTACATGCAGAGGATTTTATCAGGACATTTTATTGCTGTATTATTGGGCTTATACACTTTTTCTCATGCTCACTCACATATATCATGTAACAATACATGCAGAATATTTACTAACCTGCCTGGTGGCACAGTCTTAGCAGCCTATCTGCATAGGCTTGCTGATTCATAGCGTGAGCACCTGCAGCTGTGGAGTAAATAAAGGGATATTGAGATATACCTATCCATTATTTAGAATATATTAGCTTATCTTGCATACTGCATTCCATGGCTACCTACTTAGTAGTGGGGCATCCCGCATTTGACAGGCCTCCTGGATCCACTGGTTCAGAAGGTCCTGCTTCCGCCTCTTCAGGTCTGTATGGTGGTGACGGTCCTGCTCACCAGTCCGAGGGATGCCTGTGGCACTGGTGAGTTCATGAGCCAACTGGTTCCAAGCCTCCGCCTTATACTTTTTTCCTTGGAACTGGCCCTGCAGAAGTCGAGTTTCATGCCGATGGACTAGGAGCCAAACCATATATCTTGACTCCTCGATGCCCCAGCGTTGCGCTCGAAAGCGTGTTCCCTCTCCAGCACCAGACATTCTAACTGCAGATGGGAGCTACAATCAGTTATGGTGAGTATTCCCGCCTATGCGGCTTAAATATGCCGCATTTCCCACACTTTTCTGTGATTGGCAGTTTTTGAATATTCTCGGCTGACTGCAGACCTGCTTAGCAATGGTTAATCAAACATTTATTACTATATATATGTTAATAGTGGATGTTTATCCTAAGCTGTCATGGCTTAGTGGTTCAGTACTTTGATTATGGTGCACAGTGTCCTGTGTTTAAACCTTATCATTGCATTTTATTTTACTACTGTCCAGACAAGTTAGGGGGCAGGGCTGTGTGTAAGCAACTTTGATCTACGTTGCTCCAAGTTGCCCGACGGGGTGCTGGTTGGTGCAACGCGCACCTCCGCACAAACTGATTGCGCTGGGTAAAGCACTATTTAGCTTTGGGCAACTATTTTCCACTGGGTAAAGCGTGATTTAGCTATGGGCAACTACATTGCGCTGGGTAAAGCATGAGTCAGCTAGGGGCAACTACACTGCGCTGGGTGAAGCGCTGCTTAACTGCGGCCAATTTTATATTGGGATCCTTTAAAATATTTATTTTATTCACTGATACATTGTCCATTTCACTGCTTTTTAGTTATGTTTAAACATATATGTTGGGTATTATTCCATATACTGATTTAAAAAATAAAGACGAAAGGGAGTGGTGGGACACGAACCATGAATGCCTCTTCTTTGTGCGAATGCTCTACCATTATGCTATTGCTATTTCGTGTGATTTGCATAAACATTCTTTCTTATGCTCTTCCATGTGAGAATTGCTGACTGTAGCTAAGCAATGGGCACACACACACACACACGCGCAAATACGGGCAGCTATTTTGGGTATTTAAAAAAAAATTAATGGTTATGCGTTTTAGATGTGTGATGGGGGTTTACATTATCAGGTAGTGAGGTGTTGGGTGCAGGAACATTTGAGCGGACTCGCTCTTGTTTATTTCCTTTATTTTTAAACACTTGCAGGGGTGTGGACATTTGGACTGCTCAGCAGTCGGACACGCCCCCTGCTTTCTTACATGGTCCGTGTAGGACTTACGCTTGGGTCAGTGTGCCCTCGTGCATATTCATGGCACACTGATGTCATACCGTTCAACTGCAGCCTCCGGGTAAGACTTATTAAGTCTTACACAGAGGATTCGTGAATCCGGGGGGGTTGTCTTTGCAAACCATCATATCTCTGCAACAGCTTTGTTGGCTTCATTTTCTTCAGGGGCTGGCACATTGTTATGATGTGACATCGCCTGAAAAAGTACCATCAGTCACAATTTTAACACCGCATTTTCAGTCTCTATTCACTCAAGGCCACAAAGTGCTTCCATCAGCATTTATTCAATCTCATCTTAATTGGTAACTATTAGACAACAAATTATCTTTATTATTCTGAGATTCAATGTACTCCATTTCAATTTCACTTCCCAGATTTGTATACTGCACACTATATGACCCCCAAAAACTAGCCAGATGTCATTCTTGAACAGCAGTCAATGGTATAGGTCACATGACTTCCAAGAACTAGCATAACATCATTGTTAAACAGCATCCCACATTGTACTTCACATGCAAGTAAACTATAGGCTGCTTGTTGTGGGGTGTTTTTGTCGGTTTTTTTTGTGCTGTGCTGTTTTTGTCAGTGTGTTTTTGACTGGTTCATCCACTATGGGATGCTTTTGTCATCACAAATTTGTCACGGTTTCTCTTGTGCAATTTTAATGGTGCAGTTTTGTGCAGTGTGTTTTTTTCTCATCACCAGTCAAGACTGGTATTGATAATGGTATTGTGTTCTGTTCTTTTTTCCACAGCTGCCATGGATCGAGCCTTGAAAGTGAGGTCTCATGCTGCATGTTTGTTAAGGATGCAAAAAGCATGTGATATGTATGCATTAGAACAGTACTGTTCTAAATAGTAATTTAATAATAATAATAATAATTTTAGTAGCAATTTAGTAGAATTAAAAGTTAAGGATAGCATAGTTGGTATTTAATAGAGTTGTATCAAACTGTGCATACATATCTCGGTTGTAAAATAAATTATGCATGCCTTAGTCTGTAGCACAAAGCAATAGTTCCATATTCTCAAATAACAGTGAGCATGCATCTCTAAACTGTAAAAGGAAAATATGCATGCAGTAGCCGGTATGACAAAATAAAAGTACAGTATTAGAAAGTAATTAGTGGTTGCGTGTTCAAAAACACTTCCCAAATATACAATACTGTTAGGTTTTCATCATTATTGCAATGTAACTTCAGACCTCTATACCAACGGCACAAATGACCTTCTGTGAACTGTAATAAGTATAATCACAACACTCATATGTGCAATATATGCACACATCAAGGAATGATTTCTGCAGTCTGTACTATAGTGTGCTTCTGTTATGAACTGGGTAGTCTTAAAAATAATGAAAGGATTTGTTAGGAGTTTGTAGTATTAAAAGTAAAGGTAACAGAATAGAGCCAAATAATTGTATTGATACTGTGTGTGTCACGTATGAACTTACTAATGTTCGCCTTTTTTTTTTTCTCTCATCCCAACCCTAATCTTCTATTTTTTTTTAATTTTGTATTTTTTGTTTTCTCACAGCCCATTGGGGTAGGCTTATGCCACAAGATCCTCCTGCTCCCACTCCACCAGCTACAGCATTACTGCCGGGTGTGTCTGGTGTGTGACCTGGCAGCACTCCCTCTGCTGCCCCTGTACTACCTGGACCCTCAGGTAGTTCTGCTCCAGAGGATAGGTCTGTGGCTCACTCCAGGAGTGGCAGAGGTAATGACTTTATCACCCAAAATGAACTGCCAGGGATGGTGCATAGGATTGTGCACTGCGTTGTGGGTGCATGCCTATGCCATATGGACTGCCTGCCCTCCATTCTGGTTAAGAATACCCATAAGAGACTTAGACATTGAGCACTGCACCCAATGGCACAGTGAAGTGACAGTGACAACAGTCCAGTGAGTGAGGACTAGATTCTCACGGTCAACCAACATGACATGCATGGGACCTCGATTTCCCCACCCTCTCCCCAACCATGGTGTTCACAAACCTCTTGTGTCTTTCACTGTCCCTGTCTCTTGTCTTGTTTGTCTTATCTATCTCCAATTGCTTCCTCACCTACCCAACTTACCTGGCCCAGACATTTTTACATCCCTTTGCCAACATTCCTCTTTCTCAACAAAAATAAATAAATAAATAAATGGGCACCTGTCCCATAAAAAAAAAAAACGTCCCATACATAGCTCTCCATTTCACACATTTGTCTTCATGACACACTTGATTTGATCCAGTTGGCTATAGAACATGATTGTGCTGTGGTCACCTCACACTCTGGAGGTGACAATTAAAATTCAGCTAATATTTTGCATATATGATTATGTTTTATTATTGAAGAAATGGATAGCTATGGTTCTTTCCTAAATGCTTCCTGCACATTCTTGCCCTCCTTTCATTTTGTTTCCCCACCCCGCAATAAAGCTGTCCTTACTTTTAATGCTGAAATAATAGTACTGTTTGGATGCATACATGCCACATGCTTCTCACATCATGCCAATCTAATGGCATGGGTTTGCACATTCATTCTTAGTCTGTGATGGCTGGGGGAAAAACAGAACAGAACAAAATACCATTATGAATACCACTCTTGCTATATCTAGCTTTTAACTCTTACAAGTAGTCTCTGTAAGTGATACGTACACATCTGTGGAGTGTCTCCAGTCCTACATTCCATGATCTAATGTTTGAGGATATCCCTTTTCCTCTTTCAGAAGTCTCTGTAGTTATTCCTACATTGTTCACCAGTTCGAGGGATGCAGGTAGCACTGGACAAAGCCCCGGCAATACTATTCCATGCCTATGACTTTTACTCTGAGCCATGATAGTCCTTCTTCAAAATCCTGGGCCCATGTTCATTCACTAGGAGTCCAACAAACACTTTGAATTCCTGGACACCACATGTTTGAGCACTGAATCTAAAAACCTCTCCAAAAACCCATGCCATGCCTACCACAGATCAAGACCAATGCAGAATTATCTTTTCCAGGCAATTGCAGGCATTGGTTTTAATGACAGTGCACCATTTTTGGTTTTGCAACATTTGAAAGTGTTGTGCATTGGTTGCCATTGTGTAAACATGGTGCTTGAGGGTACGCACTGTCAGACAATATGTTTGTATGATGGTCAACAGTCAATTGAATGCACCTGATTTATGTGTGTGGCTGTCTGGGTCCTTTCTGTTACCTGGGTAGTCCATTCGCCCAGTTTGTGCACTGCCGCTCTACATACAAACCAGATGAGCATAGCCAAACATGTTTGAGCTTAAGCAGTGCATCATGCAAACAGTGGCCCCTCCCAAAAATAAATAAATAAATAAATAAATAAATAAATAAATAAATAAATAAAACATGGAGAAATAGATGAAATGAGGAAAATCAAGCTATGACATACACAGTAGAAAATATTGGTACACATGAGCTATGTCTGCATAGGTCTGTATCGCAACTCTCACTCCAATGCACCTTCACAAAACAGGATAAGTGCATCTTTGCCACACAAACAGCTTTGCAGCAAAGAAATTAAGTAATTCCTACCTACCTATGAACAACAAAGCGCAACTTTATGTACACTGATATCAAGGCATAAACTGTTATTTATACATTGATTATATTTAATATATTTGGATGTAGTGCACTTAGTGATTACACAACCTATTATGATTATTCCTTGCAAATATACAGCTCTGTCTTACCTTTCTGTGTTTCTTGGTTATCCAACAGTTATCTGACCAGTACTCAGAGACATGCAGTGTGTAAGCCTGACTATATAATTTACCTTAAAATGTGTGATGATATTAACTGAGAGTACTATGTTATGCAGTTCCCATCAACTAAAGAGCAGGTTGGATGGCATAAACAAGCACAGACTTGGGGTGGGGGGGGGAGCAAAGGTAAGCTCCTGTTATGGCACATGCAAAGGTACACTGTTCTTTTAAGGGGGCAGGCTGAGCTATTGTTATGGCACAAACAAGGATAACTTGCTCTTCTTACTCTCTTTTCATTGCATCTTGCCTATTTCATCTTGTGATGGTTGTGAAGTCAGAAACTGCAATGTATCTCATTATGTTCTAACTTCTCTCTGTTATGACTTCCTTTTATAAATGTATGGTGCTAAACTGAGGATATGCAGTGAACATTAATACTTTGGAGAGGTATGAATGTGTGAATATTTGATGCCTGAGGCCTACTACTTGCTAATGGACACATACAAGTCAAATAACTCTCTGCTATCACATATTATGTTAATTTGTGTACAAATCTTCCCCTTTTTACCTGCTTACTTTACCAAGTGATGAAATACAAGGGCATGCCATATTATTTATTTTATTTATTTATTTTACATTTCATTATCCAGAAAGTCTGACTGGGCATGTTGTCCTTTTTCAGCAGAGGCCTGGGGAGAAAGTCCCATTGTTAATACAATTTTGTTTACATTGGCAAGAACAAAACACAAACAAAATTAAAACAAGAAACAAAAACTCAAACAAGTATAGTTTGTACAGTGAAGAGGCAAGTAACACTATACATTGGCAACATCATGTCTAAAGACAGCTCTTGGTATTGTACAGGATTATCATACATTTACACAAGGAATCAAAACAACATAAGTACACTATCAGTGAAAATTTGGACAAGTCACATGGTACCAGTGTGAAGAGGTTACAGAAAAATTGTCACACAATTCTAAGATGGCCGCCAGCTAGACAGACATACTTCAGCTTGCTCCAAATACTAGCTACGAATCTAACCTCATCTAAGGCTACTGCTGCTGCAAAAATTTACAAAAAAGCATCTCCTGCGAAAACCAAACTATTTCCCAAACTGAGAGAATCTTATTTTCTACTTCTGAATTAAAAAAAAACAAGAAATACCTACTTGGATCTGGGAGGTGACTAAGCAGTGATTCCTGTACATGTGCTTGGGCCTACAATTAACAAGTAGCAGCTATAAAGAAGAAAAGATGCAAGTTTTTACACAACAAAGGAATAATGGAACAAATGGAAACACACACATCTAAGACAAGAATATCGATAATTGCATCTCCTGAGAAAGAAATTAGCACTAAGAGACAGAAAACTACTAAAATGCAAGCTGAAGTTGCAAAGCATCAACTGATACCAAAAATGAACAATCATTTGACATGGAGAAATTAAAAGCAGCCTTAAAACCTCTGCAAACAGAAATACAATCTTTTTCCTCAAAACTCACAACATTTGGAAACAACTTAGATCAAATAATGATCAGACTAGATAAAAATGAGGCTAGAATACTGAGTAATGAGACAAAGATAAAAGAAATACAGAAAGCTACCTCCATTACTGAAAGCTCAGTCAAAGAAATGGAACAAAAACTGATTGATCTAGAAGCTACAGCAAGAAGAAATAATGTATTGATCAGAGGCATCCCAGAAAAGTATGAACAATCACAGCTAACTAATGTGGCAAAAGAAATCTTTGATCTTCTTCTTGAAAACAGAGAACTATCTCAAAAATTTTCATTGAAAGAATACACCAAGCTTTAACAAAATCTCAAACCCTGGATGCCCCAAGACAAATATATGTAAGGATTCTAAATGCTTCACATGCTCAAACAATAATTCAAGCTGCAAAAAAAAAGGAAAATACATCATATAGAATAGCTGCAAGATAACTTTTGCTCAGGACCTGCCTCTACAAATCAAACAATTAAGACAAGTTCTATCACCTGTCTGCACTTACTTAGTAAGCAAAAATATAAGATTTCAAATAAAATATGCAGTGACTCTACGCTTTCAATACAATGGCTTAAATTATGCAGTAAAAAATAATGAATATACAAAACTGGCTTTTCTTAAAGCCTTTAAAGAATTACCAAACAAATTAACATGAAAAAATTTGCTTTTCACTAAAAACACATCTATTACAAAGAATCTATCCATCTTAAACATCCATACCTGGTAAACTGAATCGAGAGATAAGGTAAATTACTTAAATTACCTTCTTTCTATCTAAATCCATTGCTTTCTGTTTAAACGTTCTAAATCCAGGCCTAGGCGTATCTCCACACCGCTGCGAAAGAACTAGGAACTCCCATAATCTTTGTGACTGCAAATCAGGAAGAATAAGCAAATTGAGGTCAAAGGAACACTTACTGCATCCATCTAAGGCCTAAACAACTCCAAAAAACCACATTTGCCAAAGAAAACAAAAGTAAGGCTTCTACACTTTTAAAACCTTTGGAATTGTATCCTAAAGAACAAAAAACTGAAGAATTTCATGCCAACGGTGATTGGGAGGTAAATCCAGACTATAATTAAAGTTTAGCAGTCTAAATTATTTACAATGTAATGTTTTTTTTTCCAAATATTTACAAACTGGACAAATAAAAAATCTCCTGGGTCAGATGCTGTAGCAGATGCTGTAGTTGTAACAAATAACTAATCCTTATTAGGTATTATAAATTATGAAGTTGGGTCTATTTTGTTTTGTCTTCTTTTTTATTTTTATATTTTTTAAATAAGTATGCATTTACAAACTGTAAGCATACCAATCTAGATTAGCAGAGACTGTGAAAGACTCTTGATATTATTGTCTGATTAACACTGTAGATCTTAGCTGTATATGTGCTTTATACTTATAAAATAAATGGATAAACAGGACTATCACTGATCCATACTGTAAACATTGACCCAGCAAGCAAGAACTGCTGTATACTAAAAGAAGGACTGTGTTTGAAATAATCAAAATAAAGAACATGCAAATAGAAACTGACAAACTATAGTAAGTCATTTTCAATATGTCCATGTCATTTTTTTTGTGAGTTTGAAAGAAATGCTATCATATGCTTTTGAAATGTACTATATAAAAGTTTCCCACAAAGTTAGATATTTCAATTTTAGTTAAAGGCACTCTACAAAATGCTCAGGCTAATTACTTTCAAATAAAGAAAGGGTTAGTAATCATATATTTTGCTATTACCTGTTTTGTTTGGACAAGCTGTTATGTGTGTTGCTGTAATTTTGCTGGGACTTAGAATGACAGGTATTTTTTGTAATATAGTTGTAAATGCTCAATTTATCTCTCTTTCAGTTAGTGGGCTAGCATGGGGGGGGGGGGTTGAAAGGGAATGATGTTACACTTATATACATGTCATTGGCCTGTACCAAAAACTCTAAGAAGATTTTAAAGGTATATATACACATATATATATATATATATATATATATATATATATATATATGTGTGTGTGTGTGTGTGTGTGTGTGTGTGTGTGTGCGTGTGTGTGTATGTGTGTGTGTGTGTGTGTGTGTGTGTGTGTGTGTGTGTGTGTGTGTGTGTGTGTGTGTATTAGCTCAGAAAGTTAGCATTCTGTTAAATATATCTCTTAGATGGTTTCTTTAGAATCATGGAATGTAAAAGGCTTACAAAATAAGAAAAAGAAGAATCTATTCATGCATTTAATTTTCAAATCTAAGGCAGAGATAACTTTCATTCAAGAAACACATATGTTGAAAGAACAATGGGATAAAGATATAAAAAATGGGTGAAACATATTGTTGCTGCTGTTGACAGTACAGCTTCTAGGGGAGTTGCTACAATAGTTATACAATCATTTGATGGCACTATAATGAAGAGTAGCTACGACCCAAATGGTAGATGGTGTTATTTTACTTGTGAACTGCCTATGTTTAAAAAAAATGTTCTTAGTCTTAAATGTATATGCCCCATGTTTGCATCAATTAACCTACCTATATGATATATATAGAATTCTAGAGAACTTTCCTAATATTTATATATCATAGGCGATGACTGAAATATGATAATTAATCCAGAACTAGATAGAATAAATAAAGAAAACAAGCAACCTACTCAACTTACTACATTAATAGCTGAACTAATAGAAGATGTTAAGCTAGCTGACCCATTTGAAAAGTATAGAAATAATCCATCAACTAGTAAATTCACTTATTTTTTGCCATACCACAAGTCTTGGTCTAGAATAGACAAATTTTTAATATCTGAAACTTTACTAAATAATGCAGTTACCTACAATAGTGAACGTTGAACAATATCAGATCATGCAAAAATAAACATTACAATAATGATAAGAAGTAAATGATGGTACTTAGGAGCAAACCAGCATATAGAGCAGTCTTCAGCATCAATATAGCCCAATAGGAAAACACAAGTCTGTGTTGTTGAATCATCCAAGAAATAATCCACCATGAATAAAACCAGATATATTTATTTAGGCACATAAAAAGGTAAGTGCTTTCGCCAGAAGGCTTCCTCAGACCTTTAACAAACAAAAATGCAGACTGTTGGACATCTTATATAACAGGTATTCAATTAAATAATTAACTAGATAACATCATCATGAATTCTTTCAACAAATTCTTAAAGTTAAAGGCATAAAAAAAGCATTTCTCCTACATAGGACTTGTTCATTATGAAATTAATATTCCAAAATTGTCCAATCACAACTATATATAATTATATAGAACTTGTATTAAAACTTCAATAAAAATCAATCAAGTTATACAAATCTGATGTAAAAAACTAAAAACTAAGAGTGTAAGGGTTTTACCTAACAAATGGTCTCCTGTTCCTCAAAACAGGTTTAAGGGAAATTTTATCGTTCGGGCCCGGACTGACATGTGCCTTAAGTCTGACAATCCATTTAATATCTGTTCTTTCCGTGTAGTTTCTGATATCTCCCCCTCTAAAACTGGGGTTATTCACCTGAAGAACCATAAATTTAAAGATGTGATTAATACATGTGTCAAGAACATGTTTGGATAAAGCATTATTACTAGACTGGATACGTATTTGGTAAAGGTGCACTCGTATCCTGTCCCTGAACCTTCTATCTGTTTTACCCATGTAGAAGGCAGGGCAGGAGTTACACATTGCCATGTAGACTATGTGTTCTGTGTTGCATGTAGCACTAACCGCAAACTGAAAACATTCAGAAGTAGTAGGATGGACAAACATATTATAAGTAGAAATATAAGAACAAAAAGGGCAGTTATCACATGGATATGTGGCATTTCTACGTGGGCTACTACTAACGGCTTCCATTATATTGGGATAACATAAAATCCTATGTAAATTCTTCTTATTTTTGAAAATGAACTGTGGATATTCACCAACAATATCTTTATTTAATGGATCTGCAGTCAGCATCCTCCAATGTTTAGAGATGATCTCTCTGACTTCATTGAAGTCATGCGTATAAAACATAGAGAATTTCTGTTTAGTCCCTACATTTTGATTTATTCCTCTATTATTATGAGGGCTGGAATATACGGTTGCACCATGATCCGAGAAGTATGGGATAGCCCTATCACTTCTATGTTGTTCTACACTTTGGTAACAACTGTGTATTTCATTTATATTATAGGATCTAGCTAGCAATCTTTCTTTAAGGTCAGTTAGTTCATTCTCATATTTTATTTTATTCTTATTTTTTATTTTACATTTGTTAACCGGGCTAGTCTAGCTGGATATATGTCCATTTTCAGTAGAGGCCCGGGGAGAAAAGCTCCACAGATACTAAATTACAAGGAGACAAATTATAAAATAAATTCAGTACAAAAAGAATATACGTTTAGTAATACAAAAAAAACAAAATTCCTAAGGAACACACTCAAAATATTATTATTCAGTAAAACATTACAAAACATCAAGATTAGCAACATATATTTGATAATCTGTTGGAGAGAAAAAAGTAGAATGGGAGACTCAGAAGGGAATTACAGAAGAAGTACAAAGGCAGAAGAGAGAAAGAGGCAATAGTGTAGAGTGGAAAAGAGTATTGTGATGGAAAAGAGGAGGGGGGAGAGAAAAAGGAGGAGAGGGTAGGAGCATAGGAGGAGGGTAGCAGGGCAATAGGAAGAAGGAATAAGTAAAGTAAATAAGTATAGTGTAAAGATACTAGTAGTGTAGGGGAAAGAAGAAGATCAGTCAGGAGTCCTGCAGGAGCAGAGCCAGTGATTTTGGAAGTACAGTTTGATTTTTTGTTTGAAGAGTGGTAAGGAGGGGATTAGAGTGATATCAGTCGGTAGCTGATTCCATGTCCTTCCTACAGTATTAGTGAACAGAGAGTCACCAGCTAAGTTATGGGACTTTACAGATTTGGTCATGAGTTTAGATGAAGATCGAAGGGAGGTAAGATTATTGTAAGGGATTAAAAGTTGAGAAAGTATAGGGTATTATAAGGTTGGTACAGTATCTTGTGAGCAATGGTAAGTTGGGAGATCAAAAGACAGTTTTGTAGCTCCAGCCAGCCTAGGAGTTTTAGGTTTTGACAGTGATGTGTTCTGAAAGGGTTGCTGGTGGCAAAGCGGGCAATGCTATTGTAACAAGTTGCTAGTTTATTTAGGTTGGCCTTCTTAAGGTTAGTGAAGATAGGTGAGGCATAAAAGAGGGTAGAAATAAGATGGGAGTGGGCAATGGTAGCTCTGGTAGAAGGTGTGAGAAAAGGTTTGATACGGTATAATGATCCAATTTTTTTATTAACAGTTTTGATGATGTTATTGATGTGTTGATTGAAAGTGAGATTGTTATCGATGGTTATTCCTAGCAGTTTAGTTGTTGTGTCAGGAGTGATAACAGTGGTGTCATTGGATAAAATGTTGAAGTTTAATGGGGACCCTCGAGAGGTAGGAGTGAAAAGGAGAAGTTTTGTTTTTTTAGCATTGAGGAGGAGGTGCCATCTAGTGAACCAAGTTTCTACAGTGTTGAAGGTGGTTTGAGTTAGAGTGAGTAGCTCTGAGGAGGTAGATGCTGAGCAAATAATCGTGGAGTCGTCAGCATATTGGATGCAGGTAGCTTGTGGGTTGATAGTGTTGAGATCGTTTATGTAAAGGGAGAAGAGAAGTGGACCAAGAATAGAGCCCTGTGGGACTCCAATAGAAACGGGCAGTAGTGAAGAGATATGATTGTCCCAAAGAACGGCTTGATGCCTGTTGCTTAGATAAGATGTAAACCATTTAATAGCCAGGTTATCAAATGAGAGGTATTAAAGGATGTTAATAAGAGAAGAGTGGATCACCATATCAATAGCTTTAGAGAGGTCAATGAATAGAGCAGAGGAGAAGATTTGAGTTATGATAGTTGTTGATAGTATCAACGAAGGAAAGGAGGGCAGTGGAGGTGCTATGGTGGGGTCTAAAGCCATGTTGACAGTTGGCTATTATGTTGTGTGCAGAGAGATATTGTATGAGTTGCTGGTGGATGCATTTCTCCATGATCTTAGCTAGTGGAGAGAGAAGGGCAATAGGTCTAAAGTTAGTATACTCAATAGAGTTACCACCTTTGTGTAATGGGATGATATGAGATATTTTCCATATATCTGGTATGGTTCCCTCTTGGATAGTCTTATTAATGAGTATCAATATAGGGTATGCAATCTGCTTAGCAGCCTTTTGAAGAAAGAGAGAGGGGAGTTTGTCAGCAGAGGGGGTACAGGGTTTCAGTTTAAGAATAAGCTTGTAGATGAAGGAGGTAGAGATAGGGTGAAGAGTGAAGTTATGGGGGGAATCAACATGATTATCTGGAGGGTAAAAGTTAATGGTGTTCATTTGTTTAGCAAGTGATTGGATGGTATCAATAAAAAAGGTGTTAAAGGTGTTTGCAGTATGGCTAGGAGTTCCTGGGTCTGTGTTTATTGGGGAGGAGTTTGTTGATCGAAGACCAGAATTGTTTGGGTTTATATAAATGGGTTTCCTGAAGTTCACAGTAGTAGTTCTTTTTGTCTGAGATAATAGCTTTCTTTGTAAGATTTCTAAGTTGGCAAAAGTGAAGAAAATCAGAGGTGGTTCTATGGTGTCTCCATTTGGCCCAAATTTTATTTTTGCTATGAATTAATTTCTTTGTTTCCTTTGTGAGCCAAGGGGCTATATTAGATTTCATTCTAATAGAGCATGCAGGGGCATGTTTATCTAAAATTGAAAGGAAGGTTGAGTTAAAGAATGATACTGCTTCATTTAGAGGAAGTGATTTCATGAGGTTCCAGTTGCATGTTTTGAGATCATTTTGAAATAAGTCATTATTAAAGTTTTTGGTTGAGCGTATTATTCTAATGTTAGGGAGGTTTTGATAGTCAATCTTTTCTCTAGAGATATAGGTTAGGCAGTGGTCACTGAGGTCATCAGGCATAGTTCCTACTTTGTATGAGACATTGACTTTGTTTATAAGTATCCAGTCTAAGATACTCTGTTTCTTATTTGGTTTATTTAGCCTTGTTGTAGTGGTAATTGATTGAGTAAAACCATGTAGGTTTATATGACTGGAGGGATTTTCACTATTAATAATATTCCAATCTATATTAAAGTCACCCAAAATAATAGTTTCTTGGGGGTAGTTAGTGGAAATCCAGCTAAGGAAGTCTTCTAAGATTGGTATGTTTGTGCCAGGTGGTATGTACATACAGATAATGTAAAGAGCTTTGTGAGCATTTAACTGAAGTTTAACTATGATGGCTTCAGCACTGGAATCCAGGGTTGGGCAGGTTGGGAGGGTGGAGATGCTAAGATGGTTCTTAAATAAAATTGCCACGCCACCACCTTTACGTTTAGTACGATCAAGCCTATATAAATTATAGCCTTGGGGTATAATTTCAGTGTCTTTGGTGGTTGGCTTTAGCCAGGTCTCTGAGAGGCACAGTATATCAAAGTGGTGAATGTCTAACAGGGCATGTAAGTAGGGTACTTTGTTATTTACACTTCGTATATTAAGATGACCTATGAGTAGGGTGTTATTGAAGTTGGGGTTAGATACTTGAGGGGAGGGATTTGATGGGCCTGGGTTGGGGTGAATATCACCGTCTTGTAAGGTAGGAGTATTATGTCTGTGTGTCAGGCTGCTTTTAAGAAGGGTTATTTGTTTCATTTTTTTATCAGGGGGTAAGGCATAAGTTAGATGGTAGTGCCTATGGAATTTGGGAAGGTGATAATTAGGGGTGGAGGTTGAATTTAAGAAAGAGGAAAGAGAAGTATGGAAGATAGATGTATGTTTATTTATAAAGTCTGGTTGTTTTTTAAGTGGGTTTTCAAAGAAGGTAAGAAGAATAAAGGGAGGTAGAGAATAGTGCTAAGAATATAGCCATGGTTGGTAAGTATGGAGCCATATGTAGAAGAGGTGAGGTAAGGGAAGTTTTAAAGTAAATAGAGGAAGAGAGGATAAGAGAGGTAGAGGTAAAGGTATAAGGCAGAACAGGAGAGAAGAAAAGTGATAATAGCTGGATATGTAGGGGTGTGAGAGGAGAATGTAAAGTGTAGGTGTAGGTGTTGAGAGTAGAAGCTTATGAGAAGTAGGTTAATTGAGGTAGAGGAGAGAAGCTAGTAATAGGGGGGTAGGTTGGTATAGCAGTGGATAAGGTAAGGGGGGAAGAGTGTGTGTAGAAGGGAGGGTTTGAGTTTTGGCGGGAAAGAGCAGGATTGGTTGTAAGAGTAAGGGGGTGTGGTTAGGGAAGTATAAGGGTAGGACCCCTGGGGATGGGTGGGAATTGGGGGTAGGGAAGGGAGCGGAGTGAGCCCGCAGGGCGAACAGAGTGGGATACACAGAATCCAGAGAGGAAGGAAAAAGTAACAAAGGAAGTAAGCAAGTAGAAGGCTAGAGATAGTAGATGTAAGGGGGAGTGGGTCACAGAGCACTACAGAGATAGAAAGGAATGGAGTGAGAAGGTGAAGGAGGGGAGAATATGGAAAGGAATAATCAGTACTGTAGGTCTAGATGTGTACAGAGTGACACCTAGTGGACAGAGAGGCAAGGTGCAGAGGAGAGTCACAAGGTTCTGGGGCAGGAAGGAAAAAACAACATATACTACTGGGAGGGGGGAGTACAGGCTAAGTAAAGCAGTAGGATAAGGTAGCAGAAGAAATAAACAGAGTAAGGGGTGAGGGGGCTGCTGCCAGCAGGATTCAACCTGGAGGCCCTAATGGCCTGCCCTTTAATAATATTATTAAAAACAAACCTTGGGTGCATACTCCTTCTGTGTAAAAGGGTATTCCTGCAACAGGATTTCCTATGCACACCAGTATTGAGTTTACCATTGTCTAGTCTCTCTATATGCACATCCAAGAAATTAATACTATAGATAGTCTCATTCACTGTAAATTTTAAATAGTTCGTCAGTGAATTGATTTCATTAAAAAAAATGTGCAACTCACTTTTGCTGCCCGTCCACAAAAGGAAGAGGTCATCTACAAATCGTTTGTAAAAAATTACAAAATTCTGGAAACTATGCAATGAAAATAAATACTCCTCTTCCCACATAGCCATCACTAAGTTGGTGTAGCTATTGGCACAAGATGTGCCCATAGCTATACCATCTCTCTGAATGAATATGTCATTATTGGATACAAAGATATTATTTTCTAACACTGTCTCAAGTAGTAAACATAACAAGTCTACTTTAACAGGTGTAAATTCTGTGTATTGTGTGAGATATCTATGTATTTTACCAATACCTTCCTGGTTGGGAATGACCGTAAACAATGATTTAACATCAAAAGTTACTAGCAAAAATGGAAGGGTGTCTTCTATAGAATCCATTTTAGCATAAAGGTCCATTAAGAACTGTTTTGTATCTTTGAGAATGAATTGGTTCTTATCAACTACAGGTCTCAAGTTCTTTTCAATGTAAACTGAGAAAGATTCAGTGACCCAGCCCTTACCAGTGACTATGGGTCTCATCGGTGGATTGGTTGAGTATTTATGTATCTTAGGTAGACCTTGTATGACAGGTATTAATGGATTCTCAACCCAGAAAAAATTGAACAATTCTACATTAATGATTTCACTTTTCTTTAAATCTTCTAATGTATTATAAACCCTCAAAACATGACTGTAAACATCTTCCAGCAAAATAGGTGTATAGAATTTCCTATCATCAAGCATTTCATGCATTAAACTAGTATAACCATGCATATCCATTACTACTACAGGCCCGCCTTTGTTGGCTGGCCTGATCATAATATTCTTGCCATTTTTTAATCTATTTAATGCTGATTTCTGCTTACATGTTAAATTACCCTTCTTATATTCATAAGAATGATTACATAAATTATATGCATCTTCTTCAACCATTTTACTAAATGCATCTAATAAAGGATGATGGTTGGGAATAAATGTACTAGGTTTTGAGAAACGTCTAGCTTCTGAATTAGTGTCTTCATTCTTGAACAATAGTTTCAATTGTACATTACGAACAAACAGTTTGGTATATAAAGTGATATCTGACATATCACTTTTAGTGGTAGGTATGAATGATAAGCCCTTATTCAACAGTTCAATTTCATCTTCATCAAGGGGTCTATGTGAAATATTCCACACTATGTTGGTGTTAATTTCTCCTACATTTTCTTCAAGGTGGGTCCCCTCTTTTCTCCACCTGAAACTTTCCTTTTCTGCCTCCCTCTACTCATGGAACGACTCCTTCCCCTGTGGGAGGGGTCACTGATTGGGAAAGGGGGGTGTATCAAACTAGAACTACTAGTAGAGGGCATTACCTTTCTCCTGACTACTGGTTCAATATTTGCTGTTGCAATCAAATGACTACTAGAGTGTACACTGATTATATCTGAATCTATGATATTACTAGACTGACTGTTCTTGCTACAGTCAGTACCAGCACCAGCATGAGTGCTGACTACTGGTATATCACATACATTTGTTAGGCTAGCCAAAGAAGCATTATCAGTATTAACAGTAAATCCAGTAGTATCAGAATTATTATTGCTTGCATTGCTCACTGCGACTACAGGAGTATTTACATTCAAAGGTGTAGACACAGATGTAAGTACAAACCTACTTCGACCTCTAATTGTAAAAGCTAGATCCTATAATATAAATGAAATACACAGTTGTTACCAAAGTGTAGAACAACATAGAAGTGATAGGGCTATCCCATACTTCTTGGATCATGGTGCAACCGTATATTCCAGCCCTCATAATAATAGAGTAATAAATCAAAATGTAGGGACTAAACACAAATTATCTATGTTTTATATATGAAGTCAGAGAGATAATCTCTAAACATTGGAGGATGCTGACCGCAGATCCATTAATTAAAGATATTGTTGGTGAATATCCACAGTTCATTTTCAAAAATAAGAAGAATTTACATAGAATTTTATGTTATCCCAATATAATGGAAGCCGTTAGTAGTAGCCCACATAGAAATGCCACATATCCATGTGATAACTGCCCTTTTTGTTCTTATATTTCTACTTACAATATGTTTGTCCATCCTACTACTTCTGAATGTTTTCAGTTTGAGGTTAGTTCTACATGCAACACAGAACACGTAGTCTACATGGCAATGTGTAACTCCTGCCCTGCCTTCTATGTAGGTAAAACTGATAGAAGGTTCAGGGACAGGATACGAGAACACCTTTACCAAATACATATCCAGTCTAGTAATAATGCTTTATCCAAACATGTTCTTGCCACAGATATTAATCACACCTTTAAATTTATGGTTCTTCAGGTGAATAACCCCAGTTTTAGAGGGGGAGATATCAGAAACTACACGGAAAGAACAGAGATTAAATGGATTGTCAGACTTAAGGCACATGTCAGTCCGGGCCTGAACGATAAAATTTCCCTTAAACCTGTTTTGAGAAACAGGAGACCATTTGTTAGGTAAAACCCTTACACTCTTAGTTTTTAGTTTTTATATCAGATTTGTATAACTTGATTGATTTTTACTGAAGTTTTAATACAAGTTCTATATAATTATATACAGTTGTGATTGGACAATTTTGGAATATTAATTTCATAATGAACAAGTCATATGTAAGAGAAATGCTTTTTATATGCCTTTGACTTTAAGAATTTGTTGAAAGAATTCATGATGATGTTATCTAGTTAATTATTTAATTGAATACCTGTTATATAAGATGTCCAACAGTCTGTATTTCTGTTTGTTAAAGGTCTGAGGAAGCCTTCTGGTGAAATCGCTTACCTTTTTATGTGCCTAAATAAATATATTGGGTTTTATTCATGGTGGATTATTTCTTGGATGATTCAATAACACAGACTTGTGTTTTCCTATTGGGCTATATTGATGCTGAAGACTGTTCTATATGCTGGGTTGCTCCTAAGTACCATCATTTACTTCTTTACTTTTTTAACTGCAATTGGTTTTGGAGCATTTATTCCTGTGTGGCTTGCACTTTATTTTTATTGATTACAATAAAGATGGTTAGCTCCACACAAAGATCCCAAACACTAGCAAACTGGACTTTAAATTCTAACTTATTAAAGGAAAAAGAAGTCTCACAGGAAATCATTGACATTCTTATCCAAGCTAAAAATAACCTAGAGGTAACAGATATACAATATAATATTCAATGGCAAGCAACAAAAGCCATTATTAGGGAAATATTAATCGAAAAAGCCGCTGTCTATAAAAATTAAACAATGAAAAATTATAACAATAGAATCAAAATTAAAAAGTATAGAGTTAGAATTACTAAATAAACACTCACAAGAACTTGCAAGTTAAATGGTTACACTACATGGTCAACTACATGAAATTCAAACACAACATTACTCTATCAGCAAAATTAAACTTCTCCACAAGTATGCCGAATGGGCTCAGTCCCCCTCAAAAGCATTGGCAAGAATCATAAACATAAAAAATTCCCCTACCAGAATAAAGCAACTAAATTACAGTAACAAAACTCTAGATACAGATGAGGAGATTATAATGGCTTTTGAAGAGATTTATCAAAAACTATATGGGCCACACGGCCAGTTTAATGAATTCCTATTCCATCAATTCACTGAAGAATTGCAATTTCCAATATTGAATGAATCACAAATAAATAATCTTAAAGCCCCTATAAATGTAGAGAAAATCATTCCTGCTATAAATAAATTGAAACCGGTAATTCACCAGGGCCAGATGAGTATGTGGTAGAGTTCTATAAGACTTAAAAAACAAACAGTGCTAATACTATTGAAAGTATACAAATACATAATAAAGTATGGTATCAAGGACCTGTATGTCAACAACTCAACAACTATACTCATACCAAAACCCAACTCTGATGCATCAAATCCAAACAATTACAGGCCGATAGCCCTCATAAATATTGATATAAAATTCTATCTACAGTCTTAGCTAGCAGAATAAAAAAAAAATCTTACCTCTCATTATATCTTCTGAACAACTGGGTTTTATGAATAACAGACAGGTATGGGACCATACACTCACCATTGATTCAATCATCAGTTTAAAAGTGAATGATAAATGCCCTAGCTATGCACTATCAGTAGATGTAGCTAAGCTTTTGACAGAGTAAACTTTGATTTTCTATTAAAGATACTCAAGAAATGTAGCATTCCTGAAGAATATATACACATGGTGAGGGCCTTATACAGCAATGCTACAACATTATCTATAAATAAAAAGCAATCAAAACCTATTCAAATCACTAACAGTACAAGGCAAGGATGTCCACTATCACTATACCTGTTCAATATATACATCAAACCTCTCCTCCTTTAAATATCACTAAGAACTTGCCACCATCTTAAGAATATTTCAAAAATCCAAATAAAGTTTACAGCTTTCGCTGATGATATTAATATTTACTTTGAATTCCCCAATACAGATTTAAACAAGATCTTAAGCTCCATTGAAAGTTTTTCAAAAATTTCTAATTATGCCATTAACCCAAACAAATCAGTCTTGTTCCCATTGAATAATTTAGGACACAAGGAATTCTATTTCCCTGAAACTGAAATAAAAGTCAATTATAATCTCAAATATCTGGGTATCATGTTCACTCACCCACAATCTGATTTGACTAAAAATAATTTGTTTAAAACATGGGTTAACATCACAGAAGACACTGAAAGATGGTTAAATCTTAACCTATCTCCACTAACTAAGGTGGCTATAGTTAAAATGAATATTGTCCCAAGATTATTGTTTCACTTTAATGCTATTAATCAAAATATACCAAATAATTTCTTTACCAGACTTGAAACACTACAAGGAAAAATTATTTTGCATCCATAAAATACAAGAATAAAATACTCTAGATTAACACTACCCAAACAGAAAGGGGGTAGTGTTTCAAACATACTATGACATTATAAACGCTAGTCGAATTATACACATAGCAAATTTTGAAACATCTAAAAAAGCATGGGATCCAATATGGATTAAAATATATTATAATCATCTAATTTCATCACATTTAAACCCTAAAGCAATACCCTTTCTAAATTCTAAGACAGTAAGATATTTTTAAATCCACCCCATAATCATAAGAAATACATTACTATTTCAAAAGTTGGTATTGTCCCTAAATCTTAAGGATACTTTGTTATTAGGACAACCGATACACCTAAATCCTAATATTAAATGAACTAACACTATGCTAAACCTGAATCAATACCCACTAATTCAAACCACCACTGTATGGGACTTCTACTAAGTCAAAAGCCTTTCAATTGAAAATATAAGGCAAAGATTAGAAGTAAATAAAAGTTATAACACTATAATCAACCAAATACTATACCTGATCAACACAATTACTACAAATGTTAAAATAGACAACTGAGATATGCAGCTATACCAACAAATTATTAACCTATTCCTTTCGAGATCCAAAATGCTGTCAAACAAATATAGATTAATAACAAGAATTAGATACCAAGATGCACTTCTATATTCAAAATTTTGGGAAGGAAAAAATAAGAAGATTACAGTTGAAAAAAAATCTGCTGCAATTAAACTTACCTTGAATTAACCCCTCTCAAAAAAATAATTGATAACCAAATTATGATTAACAATAATGCCTATCACACACCACTCTTTCTAAGTAAAATTAATCCTTCTCTCTCTCCTTTTTGCCCCACATGTCCAAACAGCGTAGCTGACACCCTTCATATTTTCTGGAGCTGTAAGAATGTTTACAAATTATGGTGCTTGTTAAGAACTAAATTAGGATAAAGGGATACACTATATCTACCCTGTCATGGGAAATTGCAATTTTATATGTATTCCCCACCAACTTTTCATATGAAAACAAACACATCATAGTAACATTGTGTGCAATGATGAAATCATACATAGCTCAAAATTGGCTAGATAGAACTGAAATTACATGGGGTAAATTTAAAGGCTACGAAATACATATTAGCCAGCAAACTAATTACAATAAGCCAAAAAAAATCCTATTATCAGAAATATTGCAAAATGCTTATAGAAATCTTAAGGTAAAACGGGTCTATGAACAAGGGACTACAACATCACTATTACTCTAAGTAAATAAGGAAAAATAAAAGAAAATAAATATTGCAAAATGTGTACCCACTTTAAAATTGGAAAGGTCTAGGAAGTGTAAATATAATGAACATTTCAAGGTGACATCAACTGTATATAGTGTCCATAGTTATTACAAGATACAATTAAAGTTAGGTAGGCTAGAAATATTTTGATGAAACTGTTTTAATGTCAGATTCTATTATGATTAAAATATCTCTGAGTAGATTTTGTCTTACAATTTAATGTGAGTAGTTTGAGTGTTAGCTAATTCTGCATATTGATAACTGAACACTGATGGTATATGTTCTGTATATTTTATTATGTTTATTGCAAATTGATATCCCATGTATTTTGTTCTTATATGTTTCTGTTTTATTCTTTTTCTTGTATTAAAAAAAGAGGAAAATGCAATAAAAAATATATTTGAAAAAAAAAAAAAGAAAAATTGTCACAGTGTAAATATACAAGCACTCATTAAGTATGTGCAACAGAGAAAGTTACATTATGCACAATGTGATAGTGCATTATGAAATTAGATGATACTTTAGTTTTAGAGTGAAAAACTGAGATCAGAAGTTGGTTTATGCCATAGGGTTTCAGCGGTCTGGGGAAGTGGTTTGGAGTGCAGCTGAGTGAAAATATCAGTAGGGCAAAGTGGGTGGAGAAGTCCTAGGAGAAGAAAATAGTGTTATGGGAGGGTTACCCATGATCAGCACAGGTACATATCCAGGAATTGGTGAGGTGGGTTTTAATGAGATGCTATTTTTTTTTATGTTAGTTGTGGTTCTAATTTCAATGGGCAAGGCATTCCACAATTTTGCAAAGTACGAGGAATATAGAAAGTCTCCTGAGCTGTTTTTACTTCTATTTACTTCTATTAGAGCTTTGTTAATGCTAATGGATCTTAATGGGCAAGAGTTTGTGTGAGGGATTAAGTGGCCTTGGAGGGCTAGTGTCTTTTCAGGTTCATAGAACATTTGGTGGGCCATGGTGAGTTGATCAAGGGTGAGTTGATTGGGTATTTCTAACCAAGATAGTTGATTTAGGGCCTGGTAGTGGTATGTTCTATAAGGGAAGTCAGTGGCAAATTTTGCTATCTTGTTGTAACAGATTTCTAGCTTGGCTAGGTCAGATTAGCTAAGGTTAGTAAGAATAGGTGATGCATACAGTAGTGTTGATAGAATTATTATGCAATAGAGTACATGTTCAGAACTTACCTTGTAAATTCAGCAGTTGCCACAATGTTAGTTCAGGGCTGGCTGTTTCAGAAGCAGTACACGGCCAGGACATGAGGAGGTAAAGGCTCTTGCTCTGAGTTGAGGCTGGCAGAGGTTGCAGAGTTCCTGTATTGTGTTCCTTTCCACCCTGTAGAGCTCTACAATTTCCATGTTATGTACGTTGTGATAAGTTAAATGTGGCCTGAAAACTCTTCTCTGTCTTTGCCTAGGCTTACTGGCAGCAGCAGCACTGCATGCAGCCTGTAGCACATACAAATGGAGTTAAGCAGCAGCAGCTCTTAACATTCTGTCTGTAGATTTTTTTGTGTCTGTACTCCATAACTTTTGAAATCCTCAGGAAAAACCAGCATGGAGTCTACATGATTACTTTATAACTTGTTGAATAGCTTCACCAGATTGATTGGTTTTCATGCAATTGACCTGCTTATGCTGTAATTAGCATCTCTGAAATACAGGCTAAGATGGATGCAATTCATTAGTAATCTATAAAAAGGCAAATGTGTAGCTAGCCAGACTGATGATGAGGACACTTGCTACATGTTTGCAGGACTTCACAAGAGCAAATTTCCTTCAATGATATCTTTACAGAAGAGTATTGAACTCCTAGAGGTATGATCCCATCTTGTTACCTACATAATGCATATGCTGGAATATATTAATGAATAATGTGAAGCAAAGGCTTTTACAGTTTTATCTGCATGCATTAGTTAGAAGTTTACTGATGTCGCAACCATGTTTGTTAAGCCATTTGAGAGGTATGCATTATAGACAATTCATGCAAATAGAATGCTGTGTGATAAATATGTACAAATGTTTCAGGGACAGGTATTTGAAAGCACGTTTTGCATTTCAAAGATGTTTTATTAGCAACATCATTAATTTGCCTGTTCTTTTGTGGGAGGGGGAGCAAAGAAGAGTTAGTATTATGTCACAAACTTGAATGGACTGTTCTTTTGGGGGGAGCACAGTTGAGTTACTGCTGTGGCCATACAAGGATATGTTGGTCTTGCTACTCTCCTTGTTTTGCATCCTGACTGTTGTTAGTATTTCACATCAGTAGACTGTTTGATGTTTTTTCCAGTGGGTTCTACTGATTGCTACCTTTACTGATTGTCTGGAAATGGTTACTTTGTAGTTATGTAATACTTAAGTGTATTATCATTCTATTGTCTTTTAGGACACAAACAATTTCAGTGAGGTGGAGACCCCTATTCAGTGAAGCAGAAAATCATATCATTGTTGTCTGTCAACATGGGGCATTTATGTTGGGAAAGGGTCAGCCCAATATGCAACAAAGACTACAAGTATGGAAGCAAATTGTTAACAACATAAATTCTGTGGGCAGCCACAGTTGGACATATGAACAGGTGCAACACAGGGCCACTGTCATGATTACCACTGCATGGAGGCAAGCAGCTGCACTTCCCTGAGATCAAATGTTAACTAGGGGGGTCTGCTCAAAAACTACCTCTTACTCCCCAAAGAAGAGATCCTGGTGAATATCCTCCAACATGAGAGCTCACAGCAGAGTGTACCACAGCATGTCCCTGATGTGAGCACCACTCCTTCTGAGTCGCAGGAGGAGCTTCCTGGTAGGCTTTGTTATATGAACAGCTGAATACTGTTGTATAGCAAAACAATTGAAATAAAAGTTACTTCTCTGTCAACTTCTTTGCTACAGTGATAAGCTCAGTTTGGAGATGTCAGACATGTTCTTGTTGAATGTACAGTTAATGCAGATATAGTGGAGTACATGTAGTGCCCCCTGTTCTACTGTTAAATGAGAGGATGTTGCCCTTACCTCTTACTTAACTTATTTCAGGACCATCAGGAATCCAGCAACACATGCCTCCTGCAGACTGCAAGCCAAATAAATGTATGTCAGTACTGCAGATCAATTTAAAGAAATATCATAATGTGTCATTTTCTGTCTGTTCTGTGTATTGCTGTACTGTTTTTAATAGTAGCAGCACTGTTAGTTGTTTATCGTATATTACACCATAGTAGTGCAGGTATTAATGTATGCCTGTGTTTTGCCCTTTTTATCACAGGTGATCAGGACAGTGAGAATATTGTCCCTGTGCCACCTGATGTCAGTGTCTCATCAGACCGTGATGCTGATAGTGGCAAAACTAAGTTACATTTGGGGGGTGCAGAGGTTGAATCTGACACAGAGGGTGACATAAAGCCACCCCCTTCATTTTCCGCAGACACAGCTAGTGGGCCTACACCTACCCAGTCCACTGAGCCCACACATATTGGACAAATGGAGGGCAAGCAGGAAAGTGTGGCTACTGAGGCTTCAGTGCTTATTGACTATGGCTATAGCCAAAGTGTGGGCAAGGTACTATGTAGGAGTGTTGATAGTGGTGCTCGGAGAGGGGCTTGCTGTTCCTCCTCCACCTGGTGCAGGTGCCTCTTCCCGTGCCATTCAATGTATGTTTAGGGCCATCATGGAGGCACAGGCACATTCAGAAAGGCACTCCAGATAAATGCTCAGATTTGTAGATGTAGCATAGTTTGACATGCATGACTGCCACTACTGTTTTGCCAATTCACTGGATCAGATTAATGACATATTGGAACCAGGGGTGTCCGTGGTGTACCAAGGGTTGTCTGTCATGGAACAAGCAGTATCTGACATGAAACATCTGCTGGGAGGGAATATAATCCTTGTGGGTGTAGATCAGCCGCAAGATCTGCTGATAGCCAATGTGACCATGCCTGATCACATGTCTGTAGTGGCAGTACTTCCACTTCTCCTTGATAAGTGTGCTGTCCATACCCAGATGTGGCAAGCCATGTGGTTGTGGCTCTGGACATTCCCATGAAGGGGTCACATTCAGCAGATATCAGTCACATTTTGGTAGCACACGGCATCTGACTTTCAGCATGGAGGTATCAGTGCAACTCCTGTCAGAGCCAGTTATCATAGCTGAGGGTGACAATGATGAACTGCTAACTCTACCATGCAAGGCTCACACCTGTCTGACTTACCAAGATGTAGAGCTAGCACTGAGCTTGGCTGTGTTCATGCAGTCTCTCACACACCACTTTCACATGGAGGATCCCTACAGATACATAAACAACAGTTACATGGTTCAGCCTGCCTGCTTCATTTTCTTACTCACACACACTCACTGACATTTTTTGTGTCAGCCTAGGCCTCCTGCCCCTCCCCCAACAACACTCTGAGTAAGTGATGATAACAGTGCCATATCCCTCTTTTCTCTCTTTTGGATTCAGGGAGACAAAATCTTTATGTCTGATGCATAGGGTGCAGAGCTACATTAGTGCCAAGTACATCTGCATTTATGTTGTTAAACTGATAACTGTACCTGTCACTTATATTTGCCTTGCCAAGTTATACAGTGGATTAGATAATCACATCAGTATGTTCTAGCATATTCTCTTGTAAGGGTTGTGAAGTCAGGAACTGCAATGTGTCTCATTGCTTTTTAACTTTTCTCTTTAATGATGTTCCAGTATATACTTATGTTGCACATCATAAGACATGCCATCCCATTCAGATCCCAGGATTGTATGATAGCCCTGAGGTCAAACTCATCAGAACTGTATTACAGTATAATGCTCTCTTTTGCATAAACCTCACCAGACACATACAGCAGCTGGACAAACAACAGGACTTTCTCATCAAGATAACACAGGGCCTGCTAACAAAGCCATGATGTATGTGGATAGCTTAAAAGACATGTCACTATAATCTGTCTGGTATCAGATTAAATTGTAATTGTTATTCTAAGCCTATTAGTTTGTGTTTAAGTACTTGGACTTCAGGTCAGTTGTTTTACATTAAGAAGGCTTGTAGTCTACACTCTTGTGGGAGGAGAGGGTAGCCTCTGCCCTTCTGAGATGGAAATTGTTGGTTGAAGGCTTATTGTGTCTGTTGTTCTAAGTGTCTTTCTTCTGGTTTAAGCACTTGGGTTCCCAACCAGTTACTTTACATTAGGAAGATATGTGGTCTAAACTCTTGTGGCCAGGAGAGGATAGCCTACACCCTTGTAAGCTGGGAATTGCTGGTGAAGACTTATTGTGCTTGTTATTCTAAAGGTTTCTGCTCTGGTTTAAGCACTTGGTTCCAGACCAGTTATTTTACACTAGGAAGGTTTGTGGTATACACCATTGTGGCAGTATTTTATGAATTACTGCTTTATTTTTAATTTTTTATTATTGCTGTTGTGACTGCGATTTTCTACACTTTGAATTGTTAGTACTTCTGCATTTTAAAGCACAGGCTAGATTCAGACTTGCTAAATCTAGACTATTTGTTATCATTTAGGGACTAAAACCAGCCATGCTACATTAAGAAGGCCCCCCTGCACCCTTGTGGCAGAGGTGTGTAGCCAAGGACCAATCTGAGTTGGGGATTGCTAGAATAAGGCTCAGTCTTGGGCTTTTCCTTTGGTACTTTTTTAAAATCAAGTAACTTCACTTGTACTTAAGCATTGTGTTTGCGGAGGTTTGCACTCAGTTTACCGTGGCTGCTCAGAGATTGCACTGTTGCCCTGCAAGCAACTCACTTGTGTATTGTGAAGCACTTATGCAGTTTTCTACCCCTAGCCCTCAACTGAATAGCTGTTATTGTTAGTCTTACAGCAAAACATGACCGATCTAGCACACTCCTCACTAGTTAATATAATATATACCTGCCATAATGGAGAGACAGTTTCCTACCATTTCTCCAGCCAGCCTGATTGACTTGGGCATCCTGAGGCAATGTAGCATTTGCCTCATGTATACTGACAACCAGTTGCTTCTAAAACAAACAAATACAACACGTGTGAGCTGTATCTATACTATGAATTTGGAATACATTATCTCATATAACAACAAACCAGGTATCAAACAGGTTGTCAGAACACACACTTCACCTCTTGCACATAACAAGCTCACAACATATAAACCCACATATACAGAGGTACCTGCTAGAAGCCTACCTAAAGTTCAGGCTCTAGGGATCTTACCCTAGCCTGTGACATTCACAGGATATGCTAGAGAGACAGATATGTCTTCCAGAGATTTGCCACTCCTCTGGAACAAACTCCCAATTCACAAAAACCAGAGCTCATCAACGATTGTATTTAAGCATAACTTACACAACTGGATGAGAGATCCTAAATTTACCCCGGGGGTGTCAGCTATGTCTCTCTTGGACAAGGGTAGTCAGTGCTGATCATAGACTAGCACTACAAATATAGACCATATAACTTGGCCAATGAGAGAACAAAGGTATAACATGGCTGGGCTTATAATGGCCCTAGGGCCCATAACCTAGCAACATACTATGAATCTGTGAACCTAAGGGGACATCTGCCTGAGCTTGAGGCCAGTGTCTGATCATACTCTGGTGGGATGACTGCATATGCAACAATCTGATATAGTCGATGACATCAGCATTGTCTGTTGAGCATATGATAACAACAGTGTCCCACACGCTGGTGTAAAATGCTGTCTGTAATGTCAACTAACAGCTCACACACACACAACTCACATACACAGTTGACTGCAGTGAGAACAGAACCCCTAAGTACACAGACTACAGAACTCAGTACTTTATACAAGCGCCACTGCACAAGTCTGACTTTTATATGGCTGCAGGTCAACTTATAGTGGATGACATCAGCAGGCCATGTGGGAGACAAGAGGCTGTGAGGGCTGCATGAAATGGATGTGTAGGCTTGTATAAGTATCAAAATACTGACAAGCCATGCCATGCAAGAAGTAACTGTAGGATAGCATGCCTATTTTGCTGACTTTTACATGGCTGCAGGCCAACATATGGTGGATGACATCATCAGTGCATGTTAGAGAGAAGAAATTGGAATGCCTGCTTGAAATGGATGTGTAGGTAGTTACAAGTTTCAAAATACTGTCAATTTATGGGATTGGGGCACTAACTGCAGGGCACACACTTGCTTGTCTGGCTAGACACACACACACACACACACACACACACACACACACACACACACACACACACACACACACACACAGTTGACTGCAGTGAGAACAAACCCCCTACCTATCTATTTGCACAGACTACAGAATTGAGTACTTTATGCAAGTGCCACAGCACAAGTTTGATTTTACATGGCTGTGGGTGAACTTAAAGTAGATGGCATCAGCAGACCATGTGGGGGACAACAGGTTGGGAGGCCTGAATAGGCACATAGATTCATAGAGTCATATGGGGCCAGTAGCCTAACAGCTCTAGGATGTGTAGAAGCCTACTTGTGCAAAAACAAGTATCCTTATTGAGCGTAGTAGGATGTTTGAGTTTAACTGAGCAAGGATGTCAGAACCACTGTCGGGCCCTGTCCATAAGGGAGAACACAACATTTTATATTATACTTTGTAATGTCATTGATATATGTATGTAAAAAAATACTGATACCCTAGGGTTGTACTGCTTGTGAGGGGGGAGGGGAAGACGACACATGTATGCATTGTGAATATATGATATATACTTAGAATGTGCCCTCAATTTTCAGTGTTTCCTCATCTACTTTTATGTCATACAAAGGAAATGGACAATAAATACCAATAAGAAAGCATCATATAAAGTGTTCTATAGTGCAGTGAGCAGTGATTTTTACAATGGTTAGCAAAGTGTACATGCATGCGAGTTACACCTGTTTGTGCGTAGGTAAATAGTGAGAAAATATAAGCTGCATTACTAACATCTGCCAAGCAGAATGCAACAGTGGCAAGCAATTGCATGTATAGGCAGTTGTGTATGTGTTTTTCACAAAAGTTAAAGCCATGCCAGTCAAGATTGTAGGAAGACTTTTACAGGAATATAGTACACAGTATACTCGCAGTCATACATTTGGTCATAAATGTAATAATACATAGACTAGTAAAAGTAATACTATATAGAATATGCTGTATTCAAACCCAGGACCATGCCTATGGCAGTCCTACACTTACATCTGTTACCGCAAGAATTTTGAGGAAACATTTGCTTATGTTGCACTTCATTTCTTTAAACTGGAATGTCGCAGCAATAAAATAAAGGTTGCGCATTCTGTACTAGAACCCAGTACCATCTGTACTTCAGGCTGGGTTTTCATGATGACCAAAGGCATTAATTGAATGTATCTGGTTTCTGTTTTTGGTTGTCTAGCTCCTAGGTGGTCCACCGCACTTTGGCAAACCAGATAAACACAGCCATTCTCAGCTTCCACTGTTTGTGTGATGCAGCATATCATGGAAAAAGTACAATTAAAAACAAGAAGAATAAGAAATAAAATAGTAATGGACACATATAAGTAAAATAAGTGTCTGATGTCACACGCTAAGGTACTTTCTGTAAAAATCCACCACTAGTTACATCATTACGGTGGAACAAAGCTCTTTCTCCCTTACTACCAGTGACTATGGGTGTGCCTCAAGGGTCTATTCTCGGCCCCCTCCTTTTTAACCTGTTTACAAATAAACTCCATAATGCTACAACTCTAGCCACCCTTATACAGTATGCAGATGATGTCACTGTAATATGTTGTGCCCTAACTCTACCTAAACTGCAGACTTTAACCCAGACATCCTTCAATGCTATTGAATCATGGTTGTCAGATACCCAATTAATCTTAAACCCAAATAAAACTAAACTTATGCTCTTCCTCTCCACTAAATTCAAAACCCATTCCACTTACTTCAACATCACATCCAGTAATAAGACTTTGATCGAACCAGTACTATACACCCAACTTCTTGGTGTTGTTATTGAATATGAATTGAAGTTCGACTTACACATTGCCCAGACTGTAAAAAAAGTACACAAGAAAATAGGTACCTTATACAGATGCAAAATCTGCCTAACCACAAACTCCAGAATAACCACAGCCAGAACTCATCTTCTTTCAACTTTACTATACACCTCACCCATCTTTACCAACCTTTCCAAATCAGACCTAACCAAGCTAGATGCATGCTATAATAAGATAACTAAATTTGCGGGTCTATATTAGATCAGCGAATGCTTAAAAAAGCGAACGCTGGTCCATCAAACTTAGGTAAGCGAAAGCTTACAATCTCAAACTGTCAGAACAGTGATTTTTTTCCTAGGGAAAAAAATCGCTGTTCCAAAACACATACACACAACACAAGCACACCAAACAAACAGCAATCCACACACATACACCTAAAATCTCACACCTAACCCTACATTAAACTATACACACGCCACTATATATCCACTTACCTTAACCCAAACCCTAACCCTAAGGTCTGTAACTATCGCACACTCACCTCACCTGCCTCCTAAACCTAACTCACCTAACCCGCCCTAACCCTCACATCCACACAATCGCACACATACCTAACCTGCACCCTAACCCTAACTCACCTAACCCGCCCTAACACTAACATCCACACAATCGCACACTTACCTGAACCCGATCCGTAACTTTCCACCACAACACTGAAAATACAAAAGCAACAGAAACGGACAACCAAATTCTTTCCCTAGGAAAAAAATTTGAGTTTCTGCTGCTTCAATATTTTCCACTTTCGCTTACCTAAGTTCGATGAATCAGCATTCACTTTTCTAAGCATTCGCTGATCTAATATAGACCCAAATATGCCACTAGTTGTCATCCTAGAACCCATTATTGTAAGGCCCTAAGAAAACTATCTTGGTTAGAACTACCCCACCAATTCATCCTCGCACAACTCTCTACAGCTCACCAAATGTGCTATAAAGCCAATAAAACACACCAGGTCTACAAAGCCTCCTCAATCTTCACATAAGTACCCCTCCACTAAGATCCACTAATAAAGCTCTAATTGAAGTGACCAGGAGTTTAAATAGCTCAGGTGACTCTCTATACTCCTACTACATTGCTAAACTGTGGAATGCCGTACCACTTGAAATTAGAACTATAATTAGCTTAAAAAACTTCAAGCATCACATTAAAGCCCACCTCACCAATTCCTAGACTTGTACATTTACTGGGCATGGGTAGCCCAAATGATGGAACTAGCTGATTTTAAAATTTTAATTGCATATATAATGAGCATTGAATTTAAGTCACATGACTACCGTATGTTGTTTTTTTTCTTTCTCTCTGTTAATATCAATCAGATTTTAAGTCTTCAGCTTACTATGCTACCTGTATATAAGACTAAGTATCATAGTTGCACTCTCATTGTATACAATGTCACTACCTGCTACTAATGTAAGAACTGTCTTCTAGAAGCATTGTTACAAGATTATTGGTCTTGTCTCCCACTTGACCTATTTATTCTGTTTTAGTCTTTTTACCGTTTAATGCCTGTTACTGTTTTTTTTTCTTTATTGTATTATACAATTTTCTTTCTACTAACATAATAGTCTACTAACACTAAAGCTTTCCACCCAGGGCCTCTGCTGAAAAAGGGTTTTATGCCCAGTCGGACTCTCCCGGTAACTAAATGCAGAATAAAATAAAATAAAATAAATAAAATAATTACTGCACCAAGTTAAGAAATACAAGGATATGCCATAATATTATTAAAAATACATTCTAGGTTCAGGACATACCTTGCAAATGCAGCAGTTGACATTTTATTTCAGGCTTAAAATTTCATTGTCTCTACTCCCATGGTACAAAAGTATTCCGGAAAAACAGAATGTAGGCTACATGGATGCTTTATAGCTTATTGAATAGCTCCACTGTACTGAATATCACCTGCTTATGCTGTAATTAGCACCTATGAAAAACATCTGCTGCTTTACTGAATATGTCAACACCATTGGTGCTCATTAGTGCACAATGCACACCTATGCATCACTGTGTATACAGATGCTGAAATAAGGTAAACACAGGTGATCTTTTTATTACTTTTCTCTGTTCCATTGATATCATGCAAAACTGCAGCTCAAAAAGTGAAGGAGAAGTTACAAACTCAGTACTAAAACCAAGGACCCTCTGTATACTAGCCCTACACAATTACATGCTGCCACAGGAATAGCTAGCTGATAAGCACTGCCATTGATGCCTCCATTTCCCATGGTTACACTAAGTGCTTCATCATACAATGACAAAAATTAAAAAAGAAATTTTAACTTAAAGCAGACAGAGACAATATTAACAAATAAAGAGGATGAAACATAATTAGTGAATTCTACACTGCTTATATGCACTTTTGCACTTCACAGACCTACATGTATACCTCTGTAAGTGTAACCTGACACCCCCCCGATGCCATCATTCACTGCTGCCGTGCATTGAACACGAACACTTTGAAAGTGCCTACATGAAGTGAACATCCCTCCACAATTAAATTTTTTTTGTGATTCAGCAATTTTAATGAGTTTTGACCTCATTTCCATCTTTACCATGCTGACAGCCCTAAATCTACACAGTTGGTAACTGTGTAGGCAGGTAAACTGAAGAGGAGCCCAATATTGTACACTCAAGGGATGTTATTACTTTGGTATATATCTGCACAGAGGAAGACAGGTTTTGATACAATTTGACTGTATTCCATCAGATACATACTGCATATGCTTACATGACAGTATGAATAGTATGTTTCATGGGGTTTACATTTTGCTGTTTACATTAGTAATGAGCACATTCTTCATTTGAGGGTGGGGCAGCAAAGCTGCAGTTATGTCATGGCAATTAAAAAGTAATTGTTGCTATTGCTAATCTAATTTTCTAGCATCCATCATGTCTGATAATATAATAGTGTGTGCGCGGTCACATGTTACTATCAGTTCTGTACAAACAGACTTACTTGGTTATATTTCCATGTAGACTCCTTTCCATGGCTGTATTCAGTAAACTTTCAAATACAAGGGCAACACTAGCATGGAGTATACACAATTGCTTTACAGCTTGTTGAATCACTCCACTGTGTTGATTTGCTTCTTTAGCTTACAGTTCAGATACATATGCTGTAATCAACATGCCAGAGAAGTTTCTATATTTGCATATGAGTGTGAATACTATGCAGAGTTTACTGAATCTAAAACCATTCATGGCTGTGTGTTTATCGCACCGCGATGTGCACATGGTCAAAAAACGAAAGTGTAGGCTTTATTGCATTCCCCCTTTATAAAAACCATTAAAGCAGTGGATAGCCCAAAGGGAAGGGCAGGGAACTGATAATGTGATCCAGACATAGAAAACCTTAAGAAATATCTGAAATCCGGATCTATAGGAATGTGATGGTATGCATCTTTTAAATCTATGCTCACTAAGAAACTCAAATGGGGAATAAGGTGTAACAAGTTGTGAAGTGACAACATTTCAAACTTGGGTCATATCACAAACTGGTTCAGAAAGAAAAGGTCCAGAACTGTTCTCCAAGAATCTTATTTCTTTCGTTGATATCACAAACAATCTTGAATAAATCCTGTCTCCATACTGAGGAGGAAAAATTTCTCTCACCCCCTAAGCTAGAATGTGCTGGATGACTTAAGAGAAAAACTATTTTTATGGCGATAACTGGAATATCTTAAAAGGGATGGAGATAATCTCACTACCATCTGCACTCTTAATGGATTGCTCTCTAAACTCATCTGTCTGAAGCAATATGCTGTCAAAGAGAGAAATGGAGGTTCAGACTTTCTGGAACAATTAATGGACTGCCAGGTTGGGAGGGGAACAGATGTCCCTCATATTGTCATTCAAACTTATTAGACTATCCTTTTACCTAGGGAGCTTTCAGCTGTTTTTCTGGAGCCTTACTGCTAGTGCCTTTTAAACATCTGCTTATTAGCTGACTGCTGAGACAATTTATATTGTTTTTATTGAAAGTTGTAGAGGAAGAATTGAATTCCTTGGTAAACTTGGAGAAGTAGGGCTGATAAATCTCAGAGATCCCTTTAATCAACTTCCCTGTCTCATTGCACTTTTTAATGGCCTCTGCAGCAGAAGGCTCAAAAATATTTTCCAGTGAAGAATATAAAATGTTATTTTTGACATTCTGTGGGAGGTTTTGAGGATGTAGCCAGGTAAACCTCCTCAGAACAGCTCCATTGGCAACAGTCCTGAAACTGGCATCAGAAGAGAATATATTTCTTATATTCTCACAAGTGAAAAACTTAAACTTCAGCATATGAGCTTGACAGTTGAGAATTCTACAAGTACTGCAGAAGAATATGTTTTTTTTCCAAAATGTATCAAAAGTCTTCCCATCCTTGTCAAAAGGACAGAGATTATAGTAACCATATGTTTAGCAACAGCTGGATTTATATTTTTATTGCTGGATCAGATCTGTGATGAGTGAATAAATACTTAAAGACATTGAGGTATTTATATAAACTATATGTATTTCAAGGGCATCAGGCTGACTGTCAGTGAGATTGCAGTGTGTGAAAAAAACATACTTCAAAGCAGACAGCACAGGAAGGACAATGGGTAGGCTCTGGAAATTCTATTTGTAACAAATCATAATATTGTCTGAGGGACTGAGAAACATCGTTATTTTCCCACTGAAACAACTGATTCATTCTGGAAATTTGTTTCTTTTTTGACAGATATTTCTGAAGAAACAGACTCTGAATTGCAATAACCTTCCTATGGATGGAAACAGCTTTCTATCTAAGCAAAGACACATTCCCCACCCCTTCTCCCAGGACTGAAAAGTTTGTCTTTCTCCTTCCCAAGAATTGTACATTAACCACCACAAATGAAGTGTCTAATGAGTGGTCTGAAGAACCAGCTTTGGCTACAGTAGAGTCATCCAGCCGTGGCTGAGCACTTTATCAACCTGCTATGCTGGCAAAGGTTTAGCAATCTTTTTCTTTTTATGGCTGAAAGAAGGAATAACTCAATGTGCCTGATTCACATGGAGGCCTAGTTGCAATAGTCAGTAAAGCAGGTAGTTTGAAAAAAAGTAACTTTTAAAACAAAGTAAAAAACGTTAAACATTTACACAAGCCTCAAAAATAAAGTAATACCAGTTGTTCCACAGAAAAAACATAGTTTTAAGAAAGCTTTAACGTTTTTACCACAGAAATAAAAAAATAATGTTCCACTTTAAAAGTGAAGCAAAGTCATTTGCGAGTAAGTAAATAAAATACTTTCTCCTAATATATAAATATGTATATATTCATATATATATATATATATATATATATATATATATATATATATATATATAGCTAGTTATTACAGAAAAAAGTAGGCTTTCTCACTCACAAAAAAAGATGAAGTGGAAGTTTTTCCCTGAATGGAACTTATCTGCCCAGCAGTGGAACATTAGGAAACTGCTGATCCTCAAAGGCTCACAGAGGAGTGCTCCCTTTGGCAGCAGGAAAGCTCTGAATGGCTAGGCATCCAATCCTGACAAACAGTTTTGGCAAGTGTAAGTTGCCCTGAAGGTTTAGAAGCTGACTGACTTATATCTTTTGCAGGCTGTAACCCTGGTAGCTTAGGCTACTGCAGTAGAAATCAATATGAAGAACATTTATACAATACATAAGTACAAATGCAATATCAAATTTTTTTAAACATTCTTGGAATGACCATATGCTTGTTGTAGATCCTTATGCTTATTACAGAGTGTTATCTACAGAGGAATTTGGAGAGGCAGAACTAACAATAAAACCAAAGCTGTTTACAATATCTCTTTACAATATCTACAGTGTATACATAACATCCACTTTGAATTTGCAACATTTCAACATTTCATGAAACAAGCAGGGCAACATTTAGCATAACAAGGAGTGACAGATTGTCATACAAGAAGAAGCATGCTGTTAGAATTTAACATTTCACAGTGAATATCTTGCTGGAGATGGTGAGGTCAAACATTGTCCCTAAAGCACTTACACTCAGTTTCCTTCTGTTCATAGTCTTATTGAACTTACTGACAGATACCATGTCCCTTATTTTGGGTGGAAGTCTGTTCCATAATGCCCGGCCTAGTCTTGGGATGACTCATTCTCTAGCAGCTGTTTTATATGGAAGTTTGCTTAATGTAGAAGTTTTTTCCAAGGTACTCCTTAGGGAGTCAGTCTGGTCTTGGATAGATAGTTACTGTCTCAAAGACTATAGTTTTTAGATGGCGTTAGGCCTTATACTTTGTAGCTGTAAACAGTGTTGCTTGGCAGTACTTATCCTAAGCTCCAGTTATGAATGGTGTAGCTTCTTAAGGAAGATACTGACATTTGTTAGTGGTTTACCTGCTTGTCCTTCTGTAGTTAAAGAAACAAGACTGATAAGTAACCAGTGTTCCAAGGACATTAAAATTACCTTAGGACAGGCACACTAGTTACTTTGAACACTCTCAGTAACTACTATATGTGAGCTGCTTAGGGATCTCAGTGACTGTTTTTATTGTACCAACTGGTGGGAGACACCAGTGCATTGCTATGCTTCACTTTCACCTATTTCCTCCAAACACCATATCATCACCTTTATTGCTAACCAATCATTTACTCTCATGCCTAGTCCCAAACTTGCCAATTCCCAATCAACCAATTATATCACAAATCACACAACTCCCTTATGTGCTGACCAATCATTTACTCTGTTACCTACTACTCCTCAGCCAACCACTTATATCACATATCCCATATCTTCTTTTACTTCCTGTTGCACAAATCATATTTTATTATTTATTTATGTCTGTTACTTCACCAAGCTGGGTAGACTTTTTGGAATTCCCAAAATTCATAAAGATCAAAGTAACCCTCCATTCAGACACATTATCTTTAATAAGAAGATACAAACAGAAAAAATAACAGAATATCTAGATGCAGTGTTCAACCCTGTTGTATAGTCCACAGCTTTGTATCTAAGAGATTCTTGGGCCTTCTTGGATGAGTTACATAAGAAGAAACAAGTGTTGTCTAATTGTATTTTTGTCACTATGAATGTGGAAGCATCATATACAAACATTTCCCATAAAGAAGGTTTAATGTATTTGAAGTTATTTCTTAACAAATACACCAGCTTTTCTACCGTTAAAGTTAATACTTTGTGCACACTTATGCAGACTGTACTTAACAACTTTTTCTTTTTTAATGAAAAAATCTGTAAGCAAATAAGGGGAGTGGCAATGGGATCTAAGGTAGCTCCTGCATTTGCTAACCTTGTCCTCAGTGCTTAAGAACTGGAACACTTATAGACTTTGAACAGTTTCAAGCATGCTATTGTGTATAAATGATACATAGATGATATTTTTATTGCATGGGAGGGTGAGGAACAGAGCCTTGAGGCATTCATATTTGACATGAGAAAAAGCTTGGATTTTCTTAAACTAGTAATATCTAGTTGAGGTCACTCTATCACTTTCCTAGACATCAAAATAGATCAACTTTCTACAGATGAATTAAAATGAACAGTTTACAGAAAAGAAAATTATAAAAATAACTATTTGGATTTCACAAGTAAACATCCATTTTTTATGAATAAAAACTTAATAAAGCGACAATTTAGCCACATTTCTAGGATCACCAGTCATGATAATGATTTCAAAACAGAAGCTACACTATTGAAACATGTTTTACATGAGACACTATCCACAGACTCTTGTTAATGACTTATTTAATGAGGTAGCTATTAACTGATACACAAACCTTTACCTATTTTAAGATTTGGCTTTAAACCTTTGGTTAAGACCCCTTCTGACACTGACAGAACTCTTAAGTTTTTCATTACCCATATCTAGGGATATGACACAAATTAGACAGGTTTTACACTATAAAAGGGATATATTGACAGAAACACAGCAGATTGGATCTTCTCTTGGTACCTCACCCTCATTTACCTTTAAAATATCCAGGAACATAAGGGCTTGCTTTGAAAACAGGGATAAACAATTTCTTTTAGAAACACCTAACTCTGATTCTACACCTCCAGGAATGTTTTGTTGTCATAAATGTGTTGCATGCCCCTACATCTATTTATGCTCTGTTTATAAGTCCCCACATTGCAACTATACTGTAAATTTTTCTAGACAGTTTAATTGTCACTCATCTTCTGTTGTATATGCTGGTATTTGTTCTTCATGCAGCAGCTTTTATGTAGGGAAAACCTCTACAAGACTGTCAGACAGAATTAAAGAGCATTTGGGAGCTATTAGGTCTAAGAACATGAACAATGCTATTGCTAGTCGGCTCTTTTCCATTAACAGGTCAACACTTTCAACACCATTGTTCATCTGTAAAACAGTTTTTATAATGCTGCTAACCACATATATGTAAAAAGCATTTTTTTTAATAATATATTGTAAAAAATATAAGCTATTTTTAAATTTTGCACGTATCTGTTTAACCGACATCTTTAGCTAGTGCATTACAATTGAACGATGGTGTTGAAAATGTTGCCCGATAACTTACAAAAACAGAAAGTAAAAAACTAAATACATTCATCAAAATCAGATAACTTTTTTTTAAATACTCATAATATGCATTTATATATATATATATATATATATATATATATATATATATATATATATATAGTGCTTACGTATTATCCCAACCACATTTTTGCAGTAATAACGATTGCTTCTCCATGAGCAGATGTAAACATTGATGCTGCCATTATGTCAATAACTGTGTTTTCCTTCACACTGTAAGGTTGTTTTAGGCAGGGGTATCATGGAAAATGGTGCATATCATATTTTTGGTGTACTTATGCTGTTTGGGCTCACTGTTTCTTGATTGGTAATGCACTGATAAGCCGTCAGAATGTACTCACATGTCAGCACTGATAACGGTACCAGTAAAGAATAAAAGGGTTAAGGCTTGTCACCGCATTCCCTGTCATCACCCTTATTATAAACTGTATGCTGCAAAGTTTGACAGTTTTTTTTTTTTGGTCTTTTTCTTTTTTTTTTTTTTTTTGTTGTAGCTGTCAAGAAGTAGGAGACAAGTGGACAACTGTGTGAGTCTATTACATTTAGCAGCTCGCGGCTTCAGATATGGAATGTGTGTTACACATAACTGCTGTGGAAAATGTATTTCCAGTGACATGTGTAGAATATGAATGGCCAAAGTATGTGCTTAAGGAAATTGAGTACATGACAATCTGTATGCATTTAGATGAACTTTGTACTGTGAACTCTGAGTGTGAAAAGTCTGGAGATTCACATGTGAATGTGAACTCTGGCTAGTGGCTACTGACTGACACAGGCCCCACCAGGCACTGGTGTTGGTCACAAGATGTTTTGATTTTCTATTAATAGCTGTTTTGGTTTATTGTAGTGTTGAGCAAGGATCCTGCACGAATCATGTTCAGGAAAAGGTCAATGGATCATCAAGAAGAGGCTGGCATGTCTCCTAAGAAGTTTTTCGGCAGTTATAATAAGGTGTGGGAGCAAGTTTTCTCGTGGGTGCGACCTGTACCAAATGCAGATGCCATGGCAAAATGCACATCCTGTGGAACAATTTTCACTGTAAAGCGGGATGGGGAAAAGGCATTGAAAAGCCTGCCATCAGAAGTCAGACAAACATCAGCAAAGTTCAGCTCCAGAGGCAGAACCTTGTAATGACCAAGTTTATTCAGCCACGTAGTGTAACCAGTGAAGCTTCCCAAAGTCACTGCAGCTGGTGACAGCAGTCTATCATGGGTGAAACATAGTCACTCATATGTATCCATAGATTGTGGAGTAAGCTGGCACCGACAGTCTTCCCTGATTCTACTTTGGCTTCGAAATTCACCTGTGGGAAGACAAAATCTGAGAGTATTGTCATGAATGTACTTGCACCTCATTCAGAGGAGCTCCTTCTGCAGGAACTTGGCAATTCCTATTTCTCAGTGGATCAGATGCATCCAATAAAGGGAACAGAAAAATGTTCCCTTTAGTTATTCAGTACTTTACTCACACCCATGGCACACAACAGAAACTCCTTGATTTCTCACGAGGATCATGAAAGTTCTGAATGTATCTTTACTAGAATAAAGGACATCCTTGTGCATAAAGGACTCAAAGTACAAAACATTGCTAGCTATGCTGCAGACAATGCCTCAGTCAATTATGGAAAGCACAGGTCTGTTTTAAAAGTTTGAAATGTAGGGGTATGAGGCCTCACATCATTGCAGCAAACTGTTTTATGCCATGTAATACATAACTGTGCCAAGCATGCAAGCAAGTCCCTTGCAAAGTTTGATGTGGAGACTCTGGTTTTGAAAGTACATAGTGAGTTTTCAGCATCTGCTAAAAAAAATGGCACTGTTGAAAGGCTTCTATTCTTTCCTAGACCAGGACTTTAAGGAAATAATGCAGCATGTTGTAACAAGGTGGCTGTCTTTGTTCCCAGCTGTGGCAAGGCTGGTAGAATGTTGGCCTGCTATTAAAAGTTATTTTATTAGTCAAGGGCCTGAGGACTGTCACCCCCTTATCTGGAAATTTGTGGAGGCCGATGAGGATGGCATCAGTGGGGATGTCTCGGAGGCAGAGTGCTACATACATTTCATGCAATACATCCTGCAGGTATTCCACAAGTCTATAGCAAAACATGAAAGTAACACTCTCTCTGCTCCAGAGTTGTACACTGTGATGAAAAGTCTAAAAGATGAGTTGCAGAGAAGGCTAGATGACCAGTTCTTTGGTGCTAAAGTTTCATCTGCCTTACAGCACTTTACTCCAGCTGTCGCACAGCAGGTCTGTAGGACCTTCTGTGATTTTTACAGTAAAGCACTTTGTTACCTACAGAAGTGGTTTGACTATGATAATAGTCCCTTTAAAGCTATGCAGATCCTCAGCCTCCAACATCCTGTAACTTGGCAGAACTGCGTGCAGTTGCAGACCTCTTCAAATTGGATGTGGACATTGAAGCACTTTACTCAGACTACTGTGCTTTTAACTGCTGCATTGCCAGCCCTGTTACAGATGACAGAGGCATCTGTAAGTGATCGCTGGGTGACTTTTTAGTAAAGCTCCAGACTGCAAGCCACTTTACAGACTGGTGCAGTTTGCTGTTTCAATCCCCCCCAGCAATAGCTTTGTGGAAAGGGTTTTTTCACTTATGGGGAATGCGTGGACTGATGTAAGAAATAGAATGCTTGTGTCACTTGTGAAGGCAGAGTTGCAGGTCAAGCTAAACTTTAACATGAGTTGTTCGCAATTTTATTCATTTGTGAGAAATAACCAGCCATTACTTGTGGCTGCTAGATCAAATGCCAAATATAGCTTCAAGTATAAGTAATGATTTCTAGCAAAACTGTGAAGATACTTTAAACAGTTGCTTTTCTTTTACTATTGTGTAGTGAACCCTTAATGTACTGCTTTGAATGAACTGGTGTTTTTAATATCTAAGTAATTGTATTTCCATTTTAGTACTACCTGTGATATTAGACTTGACTTAGTTTTCCCATGCTTGTGTGTGATGTACTGTTGTATGTAGTGAACCTTTGAATGAAGTATTGCTAAATAAAGTTTTTTTTAATTTACTTTTGACTCGGTGCACATTTTTCTTCTTATTGGTAACTGTATGTGATATTAAAGACTTGTGCTGAAGGGTGCTAGAGTAAAGGGGTGTGGCTATTAAAGGAAATGGGTGTGGCTTGATTGGGCATGGGGCGGGGCTTGTTTGTCAGGAAATGGCACAGTAGAAAGGTGGCAACCCTAGTTTCAAGCATGCTATTGTGTATAAATGATACATAGATGATATTTTTATTGCATGGGAGGGTGAGGAACAGAGCCTTGATGCATTCATATTTGACATGAGAAAAAGCTTGGATTTTCTTAAACTAGTAATATCTAGTTGAGGTCACTCTATCACTTTCCTAGACATCAAAATAGATCAACTTTCTACAGATGAATTAAAATCAACAGTTTACAGAAAAGAAAATTATAAAAATAACTATTTGGATTTCACAAGTAAACATCCATTTTTTATGAATAAAAACTTAATAAAGCGACAATTTAGCCACATTTCTAGGATCACCAGTCATGATAATGATTTCAGAACAGAAGCTACACTATTGAAACATGTTTTACATGAGACACTATCCACAGACTCTTGTTAATTACTTATTTAATGAGGTAGCTATTAAGTGATACACAAACCTTTACCTATTTTAAGATTTGGCTTTAAACCTTTGGTTAAGACCCCTTCTGACACTGACAGAACTCTTAAGTTTTTCATTACCCATATCTAGGGATATGACACAAATTAGACAGGTTTTACACTATAAAAGGGATATATTGACAGAAACACAGCAGATTGGATCTTCTCTTGGTACCTCACCCTCCTTTACCTTTAAAATATCCAGGAACATAAGGGCTTGCTTTGAAAACAGGGATAAACAATTTCTTTTAGAAACACCTAACTCTGATTCTACACCTCCAGGAATGTTTTGTTGTCATAAATGTGTTGCATGCCCCTACATCTATTTATGCTCTGTTTATAAGTCCCCACATTGCAACTATACTGTAATTTTTTCTAGACAGTTTAATTGTCACTCATCTTCTATTGTATATGCTGGTATTTGTTCTTCATGCAGCAGCTTTTATGCAGGGAAAACCTCTACAAGACTGTCAGACAGAATTAAAGAGCATTTGGGAGCTATTAGGTCTAAGAACATGAACAATGCTATTGCTAGTCGGCTCTTTTCCATTAACAGGTCAACACTTTCAACACCATTGTTCATCTGTAAAACAGTTTTTATAATGTCTGCTAATCACATATATGTAAAAAGCATTTCTTTTAATAATATATTGTAAAAAATATAAGCTATTTTTAAATTTTGCACATATCTGTTTAACCGACATCTTTAGCTAGTACATTACAATTGAACGATGGTGTTGAAAATGTTGCCCACTTACAAAAACAGAAAGTAAAAAACTAAATACATTCATCAAAATCAGATAACTTTTTTTTAAATACTCATAATATGCATTTATATATATATATATATATATATATATATATATATATATATAGTTCTTACGTATTATCCCAACCACATTTTTGCAGTAATAACGCTTGCTTCCCCATGCGCAGATGTAAACATTGATGCTGCCATTATGTCAATAACTGTGTTTTCCTTCACACTGTAAGGTTGTTTTAGGCAGGGGTATCATGGAAAATGGTGCATATCTTATTTTTGGTGTACTTATGCTGTTTGGGCTCTCTGTTTCTTGATTGGTAATGCACTGATAAGCCGTCAGAATGTACTCACATGTCAGCACTGATAACGGTACCAGTAAAGAATAAAAGGGTTAAGGCTTGTCACCGCATTCCCTGTCATCATCCTTATTATAAACTGTATGCTGCAAAGTTTGACAGTTTTTTTTTTGGCCTTTTTCTTTTTTTTTTTTTTGTTGTAGCTGTCAAGAAGTAGGAGACAAGTGGACAACTGTGTGAGTCTATCACATTTAGCAGCTCACAGCTTGAGATATGGAATGTGTGTTACAAATAACTGCTGTGGAAAATGTATTTCCAGTGACATGTGTAGAATATGAATGGTCAAAGTATGTGCTTAAGGAAATTGAGTACATGACAATCTGTATGCATTTAGATGAACTTTGTACTGTGAACTCTGAGTAAACTATGAATAGTGGAAAGCACTGAAAAACAGGAGCCTGCTTGAAAGCAGGAAATATGCCTTATATGGAAGTGTATCCAATTTTCTTTCTCTGCCTAGAGATGTAGTAATGTGAACTGCTTTAAGCCTATGGGTAAACCATTGATTGGTTAATTGTCTTGTGTACTAATTTAATTGGTCTAGTTTATATTTTTATACTGTCAGCAGTATCACCAGTATATAAGCTTATGCATTCCTTTGTTTGGGGAACCTCCCTGGTACTTTCCATGAGGCTCCCACACGTGTGTAATAAATACCACTAAAAGAGAGGAAGAAGTGTCTTGTCTTCATTTAAGGCAAAAATTTTAAATGCAACAATTAGTACCGTTTACTCAAATCTGAACAACAGCTGCGGCAGTTGGGGATTAAATAAAATAATGCTAGTAAAAGGGCCCATGACAGAATTTTCTGTTCTGGCAGTGTTTCTTTAATTTCCTGTACATGCCTGCTTTAAAATTTGGTATCGATAATTTTATAGAAATGTAATAATTCCTCTCATTCAGTTGTTTTGAGGTAAGTGGCATGCATTTTTATTTTCTGCTATTGATTCTGCAGTATGAGACTAGGTTAAAATGAAAAACTGGTGAAATAAGAGTGAAAGGAGATATGAGAGTGGGGAAAATTATGTTTACAAAATGTCACAGCTACACCTGTAAAATACAGTATAGCTTATTGTGTGAAAATGGGAGCGAGTGTGGGAACCATAAAAGAGCCAGAAAGATGTACACCAGCTGGTTATATATATTTTCGTGTGTCCCGGGACAGTTGTAGATTTATAAGTCAGTGGGTCGCCCTCGCTGAGGGTGATGGTAAACTCGCCTTTCCAGAAAATGGTAGTTTTAATAAAAATATTTTGCTTAATCTCCAAGGAAAGTTAAAGAAAAAAGGGAGAAGAATACCAGGGTTGTGCTGGGCAGCATTTAATGATTGGATGACAGTGGCGAAAGAAAGAGAAAAGGATTTGGTTATTAGTAGTCTAAAAGATAATCAGCAGAAATTAAAAGAGCAATTGAGGGAATTACAACAAACTGCTAGTAATTTAGATGTAAACGGTAAATGTTTGAAGGACCCTCCCTTTAAGGGGCTTTATCCTTTAAAGGAATTAGCTAAATTGCAGATAACTGAATTGTCAGAAGACGATAATGCCTGGCTCCCCCCACCACTGACTGCACCACCGATTGCACCCCTGTAGTATCAGCCCACCTTGCTCAACATGGAGCAGAAGTACAGCAGCCAGATTCCACCACTAAAGATTCCACCCCTAGAGAAAGAGAACAAGCTGTGTACAGTCACTCTAGTGAATCTGATCCAGAAACAAGTGATAGACAAAAGGAACCAAAAACTCATAGTAAGACTCATAAAGAAGCAAAAGTTGTAATGTATTTTAGAGCTATACCCTTTTATAAAGGTAAAGGGAAGTGACACTTACACCAACGAAGGCATTTTGGCCAATTCCCTGCTATAATTGACAGTGGGGATGGGTATTTTGGACCAGATAAATTTAATCCAGATTCAGGATCAGAGTTGTCAGATGATGCCAGATTATTACCTTTGAGGGAGGTACCTAACCCAGCCCATGCTAGAAGCGCACAGGAACCACTGACCATTGTAGTACCTAGGGCGTGGTCAGCGGTTGATTTTCAAGCCATTACCAAATCGTTACCACCTATTTGTACAAATCCAGCTAAGTTCCAGCGTGTGCTGGAGGCACATATTTGTTTGCAAAATCCTACAATAGAAGAAGTCAGGGCAGTTCTTCAGTACGCCCTACCAGCTGATCTGATGAAACGGATTTAGGACCATGCTAATGTCCCTACTTCAAGTCCAAAACATGATGCACAAGGAGATAATGGGTTTGAAGTGGTCAGACAGCAAATAGTAGATGCTATTACAGTGATAGTTCCACCCACACCCAACTGGTCCAAAATTAAGTCAGTTCTTCAAAATGAAGATGAACCTATGGATGAATATTTAAATCATCTCACTGAAGCATTTGAGGCTTACTCTGGTTACTCAGAACCCACCAAAGGGCCAACACAGAGCGGATTGTCTGCTGCTTTTGTAGATGGGTTATGCCCACAAGTACGGGATAAGCTAAAAGAAGTATGTTTAAACTGGCCTAGTCTTGGATTGCATGAATTAGTCACACAAGTACAATACCTCTCTGACCACTTAGCACAGGAAAAACTGGTTAAAGTGCAGATTCAGATGTGTACTGCCTTTGGGCAGTGTTGACGGGGAGGACGAGGATGGGGAAGAGGGAGAGGTGGACACCAAGGGTCTGGAAACCAAAATAGACAAAACTGGCAGGAAAATCGATCAGCCCCACCCCAAAGCTATAATAATCAGATGGAGTGTTTCAACTGTGGTCAAGTAGGCCATTGGAGAAATGAATGTCCGTATCTGGCTGAGCAACCTGCCCCACCCACTGATACATCATCTCAGTGGAATTCTAATTGGACTCCATCCAGTCGGCAGCTATCACAATGAAGGTTCCCTGAACACAGACAGCAGCAGTTGTGCCCCTTCATCCATGTGGATCAAGATGGACCACATGTTATGTTACTTGCCAAAAATAAACTGTACCCATTTTTGATTGACACTGGAGCTACAAAATCTATGTTAGCTGGCGAAGCAGCAATAAATGTCCCCCTCTCCAACAACATAACTAGGGGGGTATGTGTTTCTGGCATTCCTATTGAATATTATGAAACTGTCCCAGTCCCAGTAAATTTGGGACCTTTACAAGACAATAATGCATTTTTAGTAGGGCTCTCAGCACCACTGAATTTATTGGGAAGAGATTTGCTCTGTAAGATGGGAGCAATCATCTTCTGCACAGCTGAAGGAGTATATTTACAAGTACCTTCAGATAAACAAGATAGTATTTTGGCTACTTTAGATGAAAAATTTCACTCTGCAAACAATGTGTATGCAGTCTAACCTCAATAAGAATAAGCACCTAAATTCATTACCCTCTCATCTATGGACCACTCATGATAATGATGGTGGGTTTCTGATTTCAGCCACTCATGTAAAAATAACTTTAAAACCCAGAGCAAAGTTGCCTCGGGTACCACAATACTCTTTGACAGTAGAGCCACATCTGGTATTGCCCCCATTATTTCTGCCTTAGTACAACAAGGAATTATAGTACCTACAACAAGTCTAATTCTACTTGTAAAGAAACCTGGTAAACAAGCTTACAGATTTGTGCAAGACTTGCGAGAAGTCAATAAAGCTATCTTGCCTGTTTTTCCAATCGTACCAAACCCAGCTACGATTTTAAGCTGGATTCCACCTACAGCATGTTGTTTTACTTTTATAGATATCTCATCAGCCTTTTTCTCTATCCCAGTACATCCAGATAGTCAGTATTTGTTTGCATTCACTTATAAAGGCCAACAGTATACTTGCACCTGACTACCACAAGGATATGTAGACTCTCCAACCCTATTCTCTAGAGAGATGCACAGACAACTGCAGGATTTATAGTTACCACCACATTCAGTATTGGTCCAATATGTAGATGATATTCTTATAGCAAGATACCAAGTCTTGTATTGAGGACTCACTTTTAGTTTTAAAGTTTTTAGCCGAACAAGGTTTTAAGGTAAATAAATCTAAACTGCAGTTCTGTCAAGAAAAGGTACAATACCTGGGACACATCATTTCTATGGGTTCACGTCAAATACTTCCAAGAAGAATTACCTCCATCCAGACTGCCCCATGTCCTGTAACTCAGAGACAACTCAGGGGATTCCTTGGCCTAGCAGATTACTGTAGACAGTGGGTGCCCAATTTTTCAGAAATTTCAGCCCCTCTGTTACAGCCTCTAAAAAAGGAGGTCACAGACCCTCTGCCTTGGTCCCCTGAACATGAAAATGGAACATGAAAACACCTTTCAGGCTATTAAAGCAGCACTAGTAAACCCACCTGCTCTTGGGCTCCAAGATTATTCTAAACCTTTTGTTTTCTTCTGTTGTGAAAGAAATAAAACTGCCCTGGGCCTGCTGGTGCAAGCGAGCACGGGAGGCTCTCAGCCTATAGCATATTACAACAGTCAGCTAGACCCTGTTGCTTCTGGCTATCCACCCTGTTTATGAGCAGTGGCAGCCGCTGCTGTTTTGATTGATATGGCTGCACCATTGACATTAGGACATGACACAATACTAGCAGTGCCTCATGTGGTGCAAGCATTACTTTTAAAAATGAAAACACAGTATCTTTCTAATGCTCGTCGCACTAAATATGAGTTAAGTTTATTAACTAATCCCGCTGTTCAAATTACACATTGCCCACCACAAACCCTGCTTCATTAATTCCAACCAGTGATGAGGGCAAACCAGATGACTGTGTGCTTGTAGTTAACACTGTTCTTTCTCTTAGGTTGGATTTGCAAGATGCTCCTTTGCTTAATCCTGATTTAGTTCTTTTTGTAGATGGATCCTGTTTACGAAATAATCTTGATAAACTCCAGGCTGCATGGTCAGTCTGCTCGCCATCTGCAGTTTTACAGACTGGACAATTACCACCTGGTACTTCTGCACAAGCTGCGGAATTAATGGCACTTTTGCATGCATGTAAAAATGGCCAAAGACAGATCTGTTGCTATTTATACTGAGTCACATTATGCTCATGGTGTTGTTCATAATTTTGGTACCTTATGGAAGGAAAGGGGGTTGTTGACATCCTCTTAGGCACCAATTAAAAATTATCTGTATATTGATCACCTCTAACGGGATTTATTATTACCTTCTAAAATTGCTGTTGTCAAGTGTGCAGCTCACCAGTCTAATGACTCCCCTAGTAGCTAAGGGAAATAATTTGGCTGACTGGGCTGCCAAGCAGGCTGCTCTTTCACAAGCTGTTCAGGGACAATTTCTGCAGCCTATCTTACAAACGGTTACTTTTGACAATACTGTTTTAAAAGGTTTACAAAGTGAAGCATCAGAATCAGAAAGAAAAACATGGCTGGCCCACAGCTGTTTCCAATGCTCTGATTCAATTTGGCAACATCCTGATGGCAGATTAATTTGCCCTACATCTATGTTAAATTCTCTTATAAAAGCATATCATTTGCCAGCTCATGTCGGGGTACAAGCATTAATCAAACAAATCCAGAAGGACTGGTTTGCCCCAGGACTTTCTGCTTCTGTGCAACATTTTTTGAGCACGTGCTCCATTTGTTTACAGCATAACATTTCAAAGGGCACTCTGGCTCCTACTGAACCGGTGCCAAAACTAAGGGGACCATTTTGTTCTTTACAGTGGGAATTTCTTGAACTCCCACCTTGTACTCGTTTTAAATATGTTTTGACTATTTTTGATATTTTTTGGGGCTGGTTAGAAGTCTACCCGTGTGCTAAAAATGATGCTATTTCAGTTGCAAAAAAATTGTGTTATGAATTGATACCTTGTTTTGGTGTTCCTTGTCAAATATACTCTGACCGTGGAACGCATTTTACTGCTAAGTTAGTTGAATCATTTTGTACAATGCTAGGCATTACTTTGAAATTTCATTGTCCATATAGACCACAGGCATCAGGTATTATTGAATGCATGAACCAGACCTTGAAAACCAGACTTGCTAAAGTCACTTCGGAAACAGGCTAACTTGGGTGCAGGCCTTACCACTAGCCTTACTTTCTATGCAGTCACATCTTCATCACCATCTTACTAAGGGTCTTTCTCCACATGAAATTCTCATGGTTCGCCCTTTGCATATGCCCATGACACCACCACCACCACCCTTTTCTGAATATGATGCATTTGATAATGATATTCTTTTGTACTGCAAATCTCTTGTTTCTTTCTTACAGTATCACCACCAACAAGTAGCAGCCGCTCAACATCTTCCAGATTGTTTTCTGTCATCTAGCATACAACCAGGAGATTGGGTTTACATTAAGTCCTTCTCTCAAAAAACAGCACTCCAGCTGCACTGGAAGGGGCCCTTCCTGGTCCTTCTGACAACGTAATCTGCTGTGCGACTGCAAGGATCTCCAACTTGGATCCACATTTCACACATCAAAAAAGTTGCGCCGTCTGAAGATCAACAACCTTTACCTTTTTCAACTCCAAATTGTCCTCCCATTGCTACTCGTACTCGAAGGAGAACTGTTCCAGTACCTGACGATGCCTACCATTTACCCTTTTGGAAAACTCCAAACTACTGACACTACGCAGACTCAACAACCATTTCCACAAAAATATTGGACAGCCGTTTTGATGATCATTCTTGTTGTATTGTTATTTTTAATGTGGCTATTTTTATTTCCTGCTCCATCGATACACACAGCAAGTGAGCTATTTGGCATTCACCTTTCAACACCTATCAAGCTATTAAATTTGCTTATGCATCATCCCTCAATGTCTCTGACTGTTGGATCTCTACTGCTTTACCTACTGTTCATGGGGGATCTGGGGCTTTAGGGGCTAATGAAACCTTGATGAATCTGATCTATGACACTTCAAATGTCACTTCAAAAGACAGGATAGCATTACATCTGTTTAACTGTCGAAATGGAACTGTGTGTTTTCAGAAATTTGGTAAAGTCAAGGTAGGATGGAGTTTTTGTAATTTGACAGTTCTCTACAGGTGTAACAATAACTCCTACTACTGTAACACAACCTATGATTCATTTTGTGAACTGGTGCATAAAACATACGAAGAGGTAAGAAATAGTTCTGTTCTATACCAACAGCTGGGATTGATCGATAAAAAGGTGCTTCATTTTGAACAAGGTTATATAAATAGTAATATCACCACTAAGGTGGAAAATTGCTACTTTGTGTGTGGTAGAAGAGCTTATAAATGGCTACCAGGAAACTGATCTGGTTGCTGTTTCTTAGGTTATTTAGTCCCAGCCATTCAACATACATCTGCTTTACCTCAAGGAAAAATTCAGAATGTTTGAGAGGTCAAAAAGCCTGCCAATCCGGTAGGCCAAATTGATGCTTCATGGATTTATCATCATGACAGCTCATGCTGGCACCAATGGACTATCTCATATGGACTTGGGTGATGACGTCATATCATGGGCTGTTATAATTCCAGCATACGGAGCAGTGAAATCAATTTGGGAACTGAGAAAACTGTCTAAATTGCTTGAAGTATTAAGCAATGCAACATTTTCTGCTTTAGAACTAGTGACTGATGAACTGACTGCCATGAGAGCTGTAGTCCTTCAAAATCGTATGGCTCTCGATTTCACCCTAGCGGCAAAAGGCGGAACTTACACTTTGATCCAGGAGGAGTGTTGTACATTTATTCCTGACAGCATGAAATTGAAAGTCATCTCAAACTCATTCAGAGAGTCTCCAAACTCTCTAAGGCCAAGGAGGCTGATAACTCAATGTGGGCATGGTTGACCAACCTGTTCTCAGGTTGGGGAGGTGGAATATTAAAGTTAATTTTATTAATCGCAGTATTAGCTGTTATTGCTTTTCTTGTTGTGTTTTTATTCAAAGCATTGATTTTTGAAATTAATGTCTTTTAAGTCTACTAAAGAGGTGCCAAAATTTAATATGCCTGCAGTTATGAATATGGATAATGAAATAAAAATGTGTGACAATGTTGAAGGAACCAGCCACATGGTTATGTTAGAATTAGGGCAAATGTATGATCGATTAAATGGTGATACTTATACAGCATAAAATGAGGGATTGTAGAATATGAATGGCCAAAGTATGTGCTTAAGGAAACTGAGTTCGTGACAATCTGTATGCATTGAGATGAACTTTGTACTGTGAACTCTGAGTAAACTGTGAATAGTGGAAAGCACTGAAAAACAGGAGCCTGCTTGAAAGCAGGACATGTGCCTTATATGAAAGTGTATCCAATTTTCTTTTTCTGCCTAGAGATGTAGTAATGTGAACTGCTTTAAGCCTATGGGTAAACCATTGATTGGTTAATTGTCTTTTGTACTATCCTAATTGGCCTAGTTTATATTTTTTTACTGTCAGCAGTATCACCAGTACATAAGCTTATGCATTCCTTTGTCTCCCTGGTACTTTCCATGAGGCTCCCACACGTGTGTAATAAATACCACTGAAAGAGAGGAAGAAGTGTCTTGTCTTCATTTAAGGTAAAAATGTTAAAATGGCATAGCTTGAAACAAGCAGTCATTCCTTATGTGCTATACTGTCTTTCCGACCTAAACAATGATTTTTAATAAAGTTAACATTGTCAGTGTGATTCTGCATATAATTATAGTTAAATTGACACACCAAGAAGCGAGCGGTATTACCACAAAAATGTGGTTTCGATATCTATACATACACACACCACATTAATTGTATACAATGAACTGTTTTCCTTTGAAGTGTCTTACTTTACATTTCCTTCAAGCAGTTGTCAAGTCATGATCTGATTGGGTATCACCCACCACACGTCCGTGCCAAGCCTCCATCACTCCCTTCCCCATTAATTTTGCTGGCTTCATATAAGTAATGTAGTTTGACACCAACTTACTTATAAAAAATAAATATTTTATTTTGTTTTAAATCAGATTAAAATGTGAGGTAGTTACTATGACTATGGGCACAGTACATCGGAGCCACTTTTATTTTGTGTTTACAATGAAGGACAGCGTGAGTGTATTTCAACCGCAAAATGTACAGACTGAAAATTTTGCATGAAATGTGATATGTACCTAGACTCTATTATATTTGTAACCAGAACTACAGGATGTCTGTCCTCCTTAATGTAGAATAGGAAGATGTTTTGGCACTTTATACAGAATGGGGAAAATCAGCCCTTGTAAACTATAGGTATTTGTCGGTCTCTGTTGCTGTTACTAGAGAACGCTTTTTTTTTAAAGTGCATAATTGGAAGAAGCTTTTTTTAAAAAAAATATTATTCTTTTAATTATTTCACACACCTGTTAATATTAACATTAAAAATAGATGGTTTCACATTACATTCGCAGCTCAGCTACCGCATTTCAACTGTTTCCCCGATAACAGAAAACAAAGTGAAAAAAATGCTATTGCCCTGTTAACAAAAAAGTACCTTGCTAAACATAGTATGACGTGTTATTTTTGTTATGTTTCAGTTTTTGGTGTTGGAACAGGTTGATCTTTTCTTTGGTAATACAGATGCCTGCTTGGAACTAAGGGAACAAGTGGCAACTACTGTTGAACTCTGAAGCTTCCCCTGGTTTAAATGAAAATATAAACATAAAATGTGCTCTGAGATGGTTTAACTGATTAATTTGCATATGTTCAGTTTTACAAGTGTTCTTTTGTTCAGTTTGAATGTATACTGCTAGTTCATTGGTTAATGTATATAAGCATTAATACGATTATAATGTTCTCTCACATGGTATGTATCTTAATTTTTATCATACTGTCATTCAGATGTAATGCATTCTGAAGAAGTTCTACCACCTTTAAAGAACAAAAGCTTAATTATCTGTTCTTAGTCTGCATATTTTTTTATTTATTTAAATATTTAAAAGTTTAGTGTTACAGCTGCTTTTCATTTATTTATTTTTTTTATATTCAGAAGTTCACAAAGTATATATATATATATATATATATATATATATATATATAGCTAGATATATATATATATATATAATTGCAACACTTTTAGGAGATACTGTAGTTGAGGTCCTCACCAGATGCGCAGTAGCAAGCCACACCCAAACCCCACACCCATGATATGTCATTCATGAATATGCATTCCCTCCCAATGTACAACCGAAGGAAAAAAAAAAGTGTACTTGACATTGTAATAGGATAGTAAATATAATAATAAACTGAAAGTAAATTACCGGTATGGCATGAACTGACATTTAAACAAAAAAAAAAAAAAAAAAAACACTTTCTCGACCTTGGGGTATTTCAGTTTCTTAAGAGGACTGCCAACTGCTAAAATTATGGATTTGATACAACGTGTAATAGCTTCTTATTTAAACTAAAGGGATTCTGGCGTGTAGCCTGCAGGACAATTCCCTGTGAGCTACATCGCCGAACCCAAACGCCTGCAGTGGCACTTTGCCGTAGTGCAATACGGCTGAAAAGCCCAGCCGCTGCAGCTGTAATCTATGTACGGGCAAAGGCAACCGTACTGGATGTGTAACACATTCCTTATTTACATTCAAGGAATGCATTTAGTGAAGTATTTATTTATTCTGTTGTCAGACTGACAACAAAATAAATAAATACTTCGATAAATGCATTCCTTGAATGTAAATAAGAAATGTGTTACACATCCGGTACGGTTGCCTTTGCCCGTACATAGATTACAGCTGCAGCAGCTAGGCTTTTCACCCGTATTGCGCTACGGCAAAGTGCCGCTGCAGCCATTTGGGTTCGGCGATGTTGCTCGCAGGGAATTGTCCTGCGGGCTACACGCCGAAATCCAAACTAAAGTGTTTCCATTGTCACAGTGCTTTTAATAGTCAGTCACCAAAATCTCATATTGACACTTTGAACGGTTATGTGCTGTCAGTACAGCACGCAATCATAACAGAAGTGTAACCGCTTCTTCTTTTTTTCACTCAGTTGTGGGGTTAAGTCTTTAAGTATTACATGGTGTTGCAGCATGACTGAACTTTGATATGCACATATTGTGTATAACGGCAAGTTTTAATCAACCTAAAATGTAAAAAAAAATTAAAATAAATAAAATATATAGAATCTATTGCCAGTTTGTCAAAAACCCCAAGTAATATGCAGACCGGGTTGTCACTCAATTTGCGACATGGCCACTTCTGCGTGAAAGGAACTGGTGAGGCCCTCAACTACAATTTTGCCCACTTTTAATCATATTGTACAGCATAATACCACTTTCCATAATAAAATCATAAGGTAAAGGTATACCTATAGACCAATATAACACATTACTGCAATCTGTCAGGCAATGCAGCATCAGCAAATCTACATTACTATATCTCATCCACACTCACTTCCTGAGCATCTTATATGTAAGCAACATAACAAAACAGCAAAACAGATAATGGTAATGAATTAGTGTAAACTTATCATAAATGGAGTTAATGGAATTACATTACTTACAGCCGGAGCATATTTATAGGAATCTGGAATGTATTAGGATGGATAATAGAAGGGGAGAGAGTGAGAAGAAATAGGGTTAAAACAGAAAATAAATTAGTAATATGATACAAGAGGCATATACAGTTCACAAAGGAAATACTGACATAACATTATTTCCAGATGGAGAAACATCTCATTTCATGAATGTTCCTTTAAAGTATTGCCTTTTTTTTCTGCGTGAAGACAAAATGGCTCCTTTGAAGTATTGGCACCAAATATGTCAGCCTCATTGTTGAAGAAGAGAAGATTCCACAAGCTGTACGTAGTTTTAGTTAGTGCATAAGTCATTTTATTTCCCTATTATGTTTGCATTCATCCCATGTAATTATTCGGTTCATTTAGACTAGTTAAACACAATGCATTATTCAACTAGTTAACTTTTAACAAACAGTTGAATATCTTAAAAAAAAAAAAAGCTTAAATTCCGAGTTTGTCAAAACTAATAATGAACTATTCCAACTCAGGCAATTTTATGCTGCTTACTAAGGTGCTCTCCAATGCAAAATTGCATGCTATTTAGTTGCCCTCCACCTGGAATAGCTAATCAAAACATGCATTATTTCATTTTTCCTAACAGGCAGATTGGTCCACAGTGCATCTCCTGGGCTAGAAATATATGAATAAAGAGTTGTTTTTCAATGGGTGAAACGAAGAAAGCCATTGAGACCTGGACTTTACATCCCTGATTCTACTTGTTTATCTATTATATCTGATAGACAGTACTACGGCTTACCCTTTGCATCAAGTAGTACTAGGCAGTATTCATCGCAAGCTCCATTTGTAGTTACATTTCTTGAATGTTATAGCTGCATAGGGTAGTTACTACAATTTTACAATGGCCAACCTACTTGTCCTTCTGCTGCACATAAAGCTACATTACTTAGGAGAACAGGGCCTTACTGATAGTAACCACAAAGCATTATACTTACCTTAGTAAAGGTAGACTAGTAACTTTGAACTCTCTCACTGCCTACTGCACATATGCCATCCTCAGATCTCTTGACTACTTTCCTTGGAATAACTAGCATGAGGCACTACTGTATTCAGCCATGCTATGTCTGCCACTGCTTTGTATTATTCTCACCCATTTCCATCTCCACCCATATCATCACCTTTATTGGGAGTCAGTCATTTACTCCCACACTCACCAATCCCTAATTAAGCAATTATATCACAAATATCACAGGCCATTACTTACTAACTCACCATCTATTCCCATGCCTAACACTCCCCAGTCAACCACTAATATCCCATATCCCATATCTCCTTTACTTCCTGCTGCACAAATCACAATGTAAACATAAACTTTCCTAGTCTCCCGGACCAGCCATATACTTACCTACTAATAGCCACTACTCAATATTACACATTCTATAACATGACATATAGACAGAAAATTGCAACACTGTTAGTCATGTTGTAGAGCATAATACCACTTTCCACAATCAAACTGAAGTTATTAACTATAGTTTAATACAATGCATTGCCATGATATGTCTGGCATTCCAGCATCAGCCAAGCTACATTGCTGCAACTCATCCCCACTCACTTCAGAAACAATAAAAAAGTGCGCCCTGCCCACTTTAAAACATTAAATCTTATTTTAAAGCTTAATCTTCATTAAATTTAACAAAAACATCCAGTTAAAATTAACATTCCTACTCTTTGAGCATTGTCTGCATGTGTCAGATAAGTCAGAAAAGTACAGTTGTGTAAGGTGCACTTACCATACCAGTAGAGCTTCAGATTCTTTACTGCTGGAGTAGGCTTTGGTTGTGTGGGTTGTGTCCTGCCACAGGATATGACAACTGGCCAGCTTCACAAAATTCTGTCTCCTTCCCTCACATACAATTTGACTGCTGATTGGCCAGCACCTTGAATGGAAATCAGTAGTCAAGAGAATTAATTTCAGGACTTTCTTGTCCATGCAGATAGAAAGACCATACTCATCCTGAAGCTCTAAAAGATATAAACAGTAACAAATAACTTTCCACCCCAAAAAACTAACTATATAAAGAAGTAAGGGGCTAGGAGGTGAGCGTGGCTACTGCAGCAATGAGGAATGTGATCATCTGCTGCTATGCTAAGTGCAACTTACACAACTACAGCATGTTAATTATTCTCACTGCTGCAGTAGCCTTTAGCTATATGGGTTGGTTACCAAAGGCTATACAACTTGGAAGGGAGAAGGATAATGGTTCAGGAGACCTTGCAGAATGGTCTGAGCAAAGCCAGTCCTGAATTCTGAAAAGGAATCCAGTTTGCAATGTTTTGTAAAAGTATGTACAGAGGATTATGTTGCTGCCTTGAGAATGCCTCTAGAGCCTATCATTTTCCAATATGTCTTTGTAGAAGTCAAAACTGTAGTAGAATGTACCTTGACACTGCTGGGAATAGATTTGCCACGATGGGAATAACGAAAAACAGTGGCTGAGGACGCATCTTAAAATAATCTGTTCTGACATAGGGTATCCTTTCTTTGTCATATAATAATAAATACATGACTGACCTGCTTGTCTAAAGGACTTAGTTCTTCTAAGATAGTAACTGAACTGCACATGAACATCCAAAATATGGCATATCCTTTCTCCCCGATTCTGTGGATTTGGATAGCACACTGTGTAATGAATGACTTGATTCAAAGTAAACTGTGAAACAACTTTGCAGATAAATAAGGAATTTGTTCTTACTGTGATCCTGTCTCTACTGAAGACCAGAATGGATTCACCTGCCATGAGAGCTTGCATCTCAGATACTCTTCTTGCAAATGTCAGGACAATATGAAGTACAATCGTCTATGTAATAAACCTTAGCACTGCCTTATGAGCCAGTTTAAAGGGAGACATAGTTAACTTTTATAGCACAATGTTAAGATCTTCTAGGTGGCCTAAGATGGAAAACTCCTTTCAGAAACTGTGTTACCAAAAGCAAAGAAAGGGGATGTTCCACAGTCAGGTATAGCTACAAGATAAACCCTGATAGTGGAATAAGAAAGGCCAGAGAAAAGTAATTCATGTGAATATTTAACAATCAGAGGTACATAATTCCTGATAGGACCCTGGTTATTGAATTGGGACAAATTGAAAATCTTTCCCACTTGCCAATGTAAAATTTCTTAGCAGCTCAGGTGAATGAAGTACTGACAGGAAGGGATGAATGTGCCCAACACTGCTTGGAGGGCATTCTTTGCTGATGCTCCTCCCTTAGGGAAAGCAAGATTCAGAAAGGAGCAGTTGCCCTCAAACTTGAACAGAGAGCATGAGAGGCAGGGCAGGAAAGTGGGTAGGACATTTAAAGAAAAAAAATGGATGGAATAGTCGAGTGCACAGGAAGCCCTAAGCATCTACAACTGCCCCCAGTGATATCATAGCAAGACCAAGGAGTAGAAGTCATGCTAGCAGACACAGTGTGGATGTGGGCCACTGGAGCCAGTCTGGTAAAATAATGTCGCCGGGGGGACCAAAAAATGATTTTCTAGTAGAGTGCTTTCTTTTTCCTTTAGTACCTCCCCATCCACATCCTTATGAAAAAGTTGACTAAAAGGTATTAAAACTAAATCATCCTGGTAATTAGTTGAAGTTGTTTGAGACTGGGGTTTGCCAAACTCCCCTTATCTTGTGTAAATAGGTTCAATCTGTGAGGAAGCCTGTGGTAATTGTCTTTGGCCAGTTTTCCATAAGAAGGGAGAACCAAAGTAACCTGGACCAAAGGAAAGTCACCACAATATTTTCTGGAGAGTCCTTCTGAATATTCTGAATTATCCTAAAATCCAGTGAAAACATTAATAATGTGCAAAGGAAAATCCTCAACCATAGAAATGAGAATGAATCTGTTTTCCAGGCCTGCTTGCAATGAGTCCTGATGCAGAATTAATTTATATACCACATCTTTGTGATACCTGTAATCACCTATAGCGGTCTCTGGGACCACTGATGATAAAGAGATCTTATGGCAAGCATCCCAACTAACATTTCTTTGAAAGTTATGTGTATTGGTCTGCCTGAAGAGATTCACAGGCCTTGTACCCTTATCTGTAGGTACATGTTGACTTGGAATAGGTGGAGAAAAGGGAAGACCTGGATTTTGAGTAAATTTTTTTCTCCTCCAGTGCAGTTCCTTATGAATGATCCCAAAATTGAAATCTGAACCTCCAGAGGATGACAACTTCTGAACTTCTAGAGGATGAGAATGCCAGATCCATGTGTTTCTATTTTCAAAAAAGCATTGAATTTATCTCATATGTAACCTAGTGAGAGGAATCATGAGAAGCATAGAAGCCATGAACCCTAGGATCATGAGATATTCTCTTGCAAAAGTCAGATACTGATTGGAAATGCTCAGGGAAGTTTCTAGATAAAAATCCACATTTGCTCAGGTAAGAAAAACATTTTGATGAGAAGTATCTATAAGGCAACCCAGAAACACTATCCCAAGTGATAGAATGGATGAGGATTTTTGAACATTTACCTGGAAGCACACATTAGTAATTAGAGAAGAAACCCATGTTAAGGACTACTGACAGCTCAGAAAAGACTACAAAACCAAGTAAGTCAACTAAATGCATGCCTTGCAGTCTACACTGAGCTATCACTGGAGCTAGATACTTTGTAAATACCTTTGGAGCTCTGCATAACCCAAAGTATAATGAAGAGAATTGATAATGTGACCCAAACTCATAGAACACAAAAGAAGAGGGCAGGTAACAGACTTGAAATGTCAGTCTACAGGAGATTGGTTAGTACTGACTAAGAGTCAAGATTGCAGTTGATAAAGAGGTCAACATTGCAGCTGGGTCAGATCTAAGATGAGAAAACAAATATTTGTTAGATTGATGTACTTTATAAAGTCTACCTGCCTTTTTGGGGACAGAAGGTTGAGAGGAAGGATTATTACATGTGGCATTTAACACATCCTCCAAGGTCGCTAATTGGGAGGGATGGGTATAGTCTGTGGCACGTCCACCTTTAACATATTACAGTATCTCCTCAGTACAGCTGGAACATCCACCTGTTCTCAAAAAATACATCTTTCATCCCAACAATAGTTTTTGAAAAGGAAAACTACTCCATAGAAGCTTGAGAGGACCAACATTCCTCACAATCCAAGTTATTGGCTTAGAAATCTCCTGAAGACAAAACCATAATTCTGTCAATGTCAGAATCCTCTGACTAACTTTCCTCAGCAATTTAATTATTGACATTGCACTTTGGTAAAGATTTACAAGCTACAAGATTAAGTAATAAAATCATCTGCCAAGGATTTCCAAGCTACAGGATTAGGTAAGAAAATCATCTTTATAAATAGACACTGTGACCTCATATGCGCAATGTCTAACCTTTTGTTTTTCTTTACATGGACCTCCCTTGAAGATGACCAACTAGGGGATAGTATTTTACACCCTGTCACTTCCCCTAGCCACCCTCAGATAACCATCCTAGAGTATCTCCTAGACCCAAAGAAAATGGTTCTCCAATGCCCCTATCAAATACTTGAACAGCTGAAATGGATGCAGATGACCCCCAACTCATGGTGGCTGAAGGGGCTACATCAGAGGAAACCAAAGTTTGAGGAATGATTGGTCACTACAGTGTCACGCACTAATAGCTGTGGCACTTCAAGAGGCTTTAATGGCAGCAAGGGCTCCTTAATGGGTTGTTTTTTCTTTTTAGATATGGCAGGAGAAAAACCAGTAGGAATGATCTAAGGATCTATGCTGTAGCTGAAGAAGAAGCCTGATTGCTGGTAAGTGCTGCTAGAATAAGTCAGTCAGAAGGTAAGTTGACGAACAAGTATTCACAAGCAGCACACACTTACACTTCTTTACACTGCCCCTGCAAAAGTAAAGCACAAGCAGTGCATAAAAACCCTGTCAGAACTCAAAGTTCCCTTTCTGATGTGCCCTTACAGAGAGATCTGAAGGCAAGTTGTCATGAAGTGCACACAAGCATTCAAGTTAAAATACTTTGCCTGCCCTGTAAATCACTACCTGATCATTAACACTTACAGACACAACTTAAAAAATTCAAAAGCAGTACACTTTTTACTACAAAATTAATCCCAATACTTAAAGTCCTGTTCTAAAAAATAGTGAACCCTAGCAGAAAACTTCTGATATTGTAAAAATACCAGTTTTCTTAAAGAGGAAATACTTTCAGCCAGAAGTTAAAATATCTATATCAACATCTATATCTATCTATATATACATATATATATATATATATATATATATATATACATATATATATATATATATATATATATATATAGATAGATAGATATTCTTAAAAGTGTAATAATTTCCTTGTGAAAGGAAGGGGATTTATCTGCCAGAAATTAAGCTTGAAGCTAACTCCTGCTCCTGTGAAGCCACAGAGCTGCTTATCTTGAGATGGCAAGAAAGTACTAAAATAGTCTATATTCTTACTGCTGACTTCCCTCCAAGGGCTGGCCAATCAGCAGTCTGAATCTAGGTATGGGAGGAGGCTAGAGTTTGTGAAGTTTGCCATTTGTTCTATCCTGAGGCAGGATACAACCCATATAACCAAAGGCTACTGCAGCAGTGAGAATGATGAGTATTATCCCAAATCCCTCCATTTCTTCCTAAGCTTCCCTTAGTTGGCAGGTAAGGACAGCATTTGGAATATATTGTCCATAACTGGGTAATTGGATTATTTGATAAATCTCTTCCCAGATACATTCACAATACTATCCAAAAACAAGACTAGCACTATTTGTTAAACTGTCACTCATCTCAACCTTTGATCTGCTTCACATACTCTTCATTTAATATTGTTAATCATCTATATCTCCTACTTTTCTACACTAAGGTCCATCTGACATAGTGGTAAAAAGTACTTCTATCACAAGTCCCTCTTACTAAACATTAAAACAACATACATCAACACAAATACCATAAATCACACAGCACACTATTGCTGCTTCTTCCTTTTACCTCTTCTCATATTCTTCTCCTTATTTATTACTGATGCTATTCCTATTGACCTATTTCACACCTGATCACTTTTTTTACAGACACCCTGCCAAACTAAAATTCCTTCTTTTAGTCATAGCACCTCATGACCTATACAATAAACTCTCACTTAATTGACCCAGAGCACTAAATGAAAATACCTAAAACGGTTAATCCTCCTACAACATATTAAACCATCACTTATATATTTCATGAAACAGTTACTTACACTACATGTCAGTTCTCAAATTACTATTTTCTGGTGACATGCAACCAAATCCAGCCCCCCCCCCAAAAAAAAAAAAAAAATATATATATATATATATATATATATATATATATATATATATATACATATATACACACACACACACACACACACACACACACACACACACACACACACACACACACACACACACACACACATACATATATATATAGTTCTACTTACAATAACAGCTAAAGACATCAAGACAGCATGGCTGGGATACAGAAAGGGCTAACACCACTGTAATCCCTAAATGGGCTAATACCACTGGTGGCAGCCCTGTCTGATTCAGGGACATCTGCATGGTAGTGATTCTGCACAGTCTGTGGGAACACTGTTGTGGGCCCACTGTTTGGTCATGCTGGATGCTAATGAGGCATTCTTGGGCAGTGGCTGTGCTAATTAGCCATATAATCTTCCTAGAAATGACTGCAGTTGGGCATTTATGCAGCCAAGTGATTCAGTAATTTGGTCAGCTGTATAAATTAGCATGTCCAGCTGTTTTAAGGAACATTTCTGAAAAACTAAAGTCCCACATTAAAGTCAGTGGGGTTAAAGCCTGAAATGTAAGATCAAGTAAGGGTCTGCTGTGAGGTAAAGGTTCAGGTGTGTTTCTTTTATAATCCACCCTATTAACATTCAACATCTATACTGTGCAACCTGATAATTGTCTACTTCCAACCTCATGCAGCTCACACCCACTAACTATAATCCCACATTCCACTTAAAAGATTTTGCGACCAAAGAAATGCAGCTGTTACTGTCTAAGCCTGATATAATATCTAGTGCCAAATTTATCAACCAGCTTTTTTAAAACAGACTGCAGGACATATATATATAAAAGCATCTTGCCCACATTTTCAACCCCTACTACATATCAGGCATTATTCCCAAAATAACAATGACAGCCTTTAAAAAACATATTTATTCATAGTATCTTACTTCTAGTGTGTCAGCATACACCATGCAACCAAACTGAGACACAAAACAACAAGTGGAAGTAGATAGTAAAACCATGTAAACAAGAAACCATTCAATAAAAGAATGAAGTAATCAATAAAACAATTGTATAGAATGGTTATAAGCCTTATGCTTTCTTAAAATGACACTCAGCAAAATGGTCAGCTGCCAGACTTTCAGATATCTACTCATTGAAATATCCCTTTCATTTTCCCGTAACCTTTACCTAAACTTCCTTTTAGTATCATCAATAAATAAAGATTTCATGGACATATTAGAACATATATAACCCTTTGGGAATCAAAAGAAAATCTATTATTAAGAATAAATTGTATGCCATTAAATTTACTAAAAAAAGGGACTGCATATTTATAGTAGGAACAATTACCACAACAGGTAGTGCCCATAAATGAAGGTTGATTCATAATGGCAGAAAATTGTGGGCTTATATCACTTAATCAAACACTTCTTTCATCAAATACCACTTTATCTAACCCTTTCACTCGAAAACCCTATTCATCAAAGTCTTTATTTGTCGAAGTGAATCTTACCGAATGATTTTTGTTGGCCAATATGAGGAACATAACATATGCTGTAAAATATAGCTTTAATGAATGTAATAAAGTAACAGCATTTTATAATTTTATTTAAACTGTAGTGTAAGAAAAAGGTGATATTAATTACAGAAAATAGGGTTTGTATTAATAAGGTAAATTAAAATATATGGAGTATCAAGTCCCGTCTAAACCCTGCCCACCATCCAGCAGTTGGTGAAAGTTAAGTAATACTCATGTCGATGGTGGCATGAATATTCAAACTCTACTCCTAGTTTAACCTTTTTGTCAATGTAGTGCAAGCTAGGTGTTGGTATATTTAATTTGCAAGGGATGCTGGGGGCACAGCCCCCCTGCATAAATGAGGGAGAAAAACTAGTTATAGTTTTTACATTTTTAATTAATGGGGCTGCACCCACTTTTTTATAGATCGGCCTATGAGGTACTATATTAAGGGAAATTAGCATAAATATAAAAATAAAATGTATGGTTTTATCTTAATTTAACTCATTTTTTTAAAATATTGAATTTTAAGTTTTAAAGTGCTGTTTACAGTTTGTGTATATTTTAGTTTCACACAGTGCTTTAGTAGATCATGTGTTCCATTCTGTGTGGTGGCCAACTAAAGTTATTCAATGTTTATGTATTCTATAATTAAACACTTCAATTAATAGGGTTTTCAAGTGAAAGGGTTTGATAAAGAGGTATTTGTTTAAGTGATACAGACCCAAAATTGTTTATATTTAAAATTACTATGTACCTAAAAGTCTGCCAAATTGCAAATGATCCTATAGGACACCAATGGCTTTAGCATAAATATGCTTAGAAAAAACTGTATCCTTTGACTAGTACTGACTAATTTTTTCAAACTATCGTCTCAGTGTTATCTGATAATATGTTGCATTCTGAAGCAAATATATACATATGTGTGTGTGTGTGTGTGTGTGTGTGTGTGTGTGTGTGTGTGTGTGTGTGTGTGTGTGTGTGTGTGTGTTGATTTTCAGAATTTAGAACAGTTATTACTGATGCTAAATGTGTCAACACATAACATCCTATATGTGATATCTAGAGCTTGCTGTCAAGAAAACATTATAGCCACTTCCTCAAAACATATCCATTACAACTGTACTTGTTCTAAAAATCACTTCACATACTGCTAGCTCATATGGCAAAAATTTTATTAAATGGGATGGGTGGAAACTAGAAGCATGTAAATATTCAATAGTGCTATGGTATTTCCTAGAAAGTTTAGAAATTATTTTATTTTTCCTTAACAAATAATGTCACATCCAAATAATCAACTTCCTTAATTGCTGGAGTGCCTTCCAACTTCAAACAAATTCATCCTTATTAACTTGATTAATAATCTCTTTGAGTAAAACCTTCTTTACTTAAAATAATTAAACTATCTGCATAATGATAAGCAACCAATTATACCTAATAGGGTGTGTGTTACCCACCCACCCTACCAAGGGTGCTATGAGGCTTGATGCCACAGGCAATTTCCTTCAGAAACCTAGCTTGATTACATCATAAGAACAAAGGTCATTTTGTGATTCTTTGTGAAATGAATATAGTGTATTATGCTTGTACTCTTGCTAGAAAACTGCTAGACTAACGGTTAGTTCTGCTGGGTGACTATAAGATATCCCTTTTGCCAATGGATATTTTTATCCAGTCTGAAGGGGATTAACCTCCACACCCCAAACTTGTCTTCATTGCTAAGTACCAATTTCCAGTTTAAAAGGAATTAACTTTTTCATCCCAAATTATGGACACAGGTGCTGATTCAGTTTCAAGACAATAATGAAGGGATCTATTAAGTTATAAACTGAAATATCAAATCATCCAACATCACCAGGCAATCAGCCAAACTCTCAAAGTGTGAGAAATGAGGGAATAGAAAATATGAAAAACCACTGTACACTGCAGGCTAATGAACATACCATGCAGAGTAACTCAAATGCCTAGTAACTAGAAATTAAAATGGAGATTACCTATATTAAACAATTAGCTGGAGGTAGGAAAGATAAGGAGATACAAGGGACTGGAAAGAGAGTGAGGAGAAAATTACATTAATTACTGTATGGAAGCTATTTTAGTGTTTCAAGCATCAGATGTGATAACAATTGCAATGGAGCAATTTTATACCAATTAACTATCTTACAGATCTGTGGTAAGTAAAACATTTAAACAATAAATTAAGTGGAAACAACTGTGATATATTAGTATGTATGTAATACCTTATTCAATAGTAGTATAAGGAAAGTTATAATACTGAATGCAAAATCCTGAAATGCCAAAATGTTGAAATTCTATAATGTTGAACTCAGAATACCTGCAAATAGCATACATGTATTAAATAAGCAACGGAGTCAGTGCACAACCAATCAACAAGAAAGTATCAGTTCCCTGTTAAGGAAATTTGGAAACAAGCATTAAAATGAGTCCTGCAAGGAAGGAGGGTGAATCCAATTCTCTACACATATAGAAGATGAGGTAATTTGATGATCTACAATTTAACATTCAGCACTGTATATTCAGCATTATTAATTTTAGTAAATTGCATTGACATGTACCCATTTGTAAATAATATTTATATGTAGGTGTGCACCACTTAACATCCTTCTGCACAACATTTGACCGTATTGTACTAAGCGGACATAAATGTAATTGGCTGTTGTGCTGACAGACATTAGGAGATGCACAATACAAAGTATAGGGTATTCAGTTAATTTACTTAATTCACTTAATGTTCACACCGCTTAGCATTCTATGGGATAAAACCTATCCCGGACATTCAGAAGATCAAAAGGCTGAAATATTGAAGAGCATATGGTCGAGATCATATGACTGATATTTCAGAAGATCGATCTTCTGAAATTGTAACAAAAATAAAAAAAAAAATTCTAGAAGATGGTAATACCGATATACCAACTTCAAGATCACGCTACACTGTCAATACAGCGCAGAACGGGAGATTTTCCTATTCCCTGCTGTAGCGTGATCTCAGAGTTGGTATATTTAAGTAGGAGGGTGTGGGGAGCACAGCCCCCTACATGGGGGGTGCAGGGGGGCTTGTCCTCCCTGCATTACCATCTTCTTTAACTGCTTTTTTAAAATTTTTGTTACAATTTCAGAAGATCGATCTTCTGAAATATCGATCATATGGTCTCAACCATATGGTCTTCGATATTTCAGCCGTTCGATCTTCTGAAGTGTAACCAGAAAGATATATATAGATATATAGATATAGATACAGTTCAATGATGATTGGTTAGTATACAGAGGGCTATAGAACAGTTGAGAGAAGACTTTATCTCTAAAAAATTGACACTTGAAAGACTAGGCCAGCTATTCCTAGAAGTTTAAGAGATTTATCTACTTTCTGATATTAATAGGCAAGCTACTTCACCTGCCTGCTGCAGCCTTTCTATATGACTTTCTTCAAACAACTAAGACAACTGCAGAATTCTGCATTTGTTTTATTGGCTAATCAACCAAGATCTTTGTTGCTGTTTTTGATTTTATATAATTTCTTTCCCTATTAGTTTTTCTCACTTAAAGATTATTTTCTGTTATGCTACTTAATTAAATAAGAACGATAATCGGAATTTCATATGATACAGTGATGAACTGCATTTCCCTGTAATTGTCTGACAATATATTCAGGTGAAACTTATAAAATCTTGCCAATCATTCAGAAATGTACCCAGTGAAGATCACTAAGAATCTGCCAGCTGTGTCCCAAACGAACTCATGCAAATAGAATTCCTCTTGCTGATCTGTGTGAAAGTATATGAAAGCACTTAAATGACCTGGGATGACCACAGCTGCTGGTTTACTATATATCTCAGATTCAAACACTCACTGCAGTATTATCTGCATTACCAACAGTTCAAAAAATAGATGCAAGAAAACCAGATATAGCAGTCCATGAAAAGAAAACAAAAATAGCATCTATCATTGAAATTGCTACACTCATTGACTACAATGTCTTACGTACAGAGAAACCCAAAGTCATAAAATACCAGGAGTTGCAGGCAGAAACAAGAGCAATGTGAAAGAAAGATACTTAAACAGTTCCAGTAGTAGTAGGAGCAATGGGTCTTATAAAATAGATTTTACAATCATACCTAGATATGTAACCGATGTACGTAACTCCATATGAATTGCAGGAGTCATTACTGGGCACATTGCGGGAGCTAACATGAAAGATTGAAACAATATGGAATTTCATTAAATTCATGAAATTTAGTGTTAGAAAAATGTGTATTTGAATATATGAATACCGGAGGCTCAGGTAGGAAGATTTTGCCTTTTTTCTGTTTTAGATCAGGGACTAGGTTACAGTATATTGTTGTCAAGATTTGTTTTGCAGATCAGGGACAAGAGGAAGTACTGTATATTTGGTCATAGATCAGGGTAACAGAATAAGGTAGGCAGTCATTCTAGATAAACTGTGAAAAGGAACTGAACTTCTGATATCACATGATAAAAAGGGTTACGTAACTTTTTCTTTACCATGGGAAATCAGTGCACTAAAACATCGCGAGATCCGCCCCTAACCGAAGACGCAAAATACATGCAATTACAACGTTCCGATAACGTTAGGTATTATACGGAATGGGTTAACAAATATGAATTTGATGGTAAACTAGATAAAACTTCACTAGTTAAACTCCTTAAGCAACTTAAATCCGATGCGGGAGGTCAGGCAAAAAAGCAACGCCAATTAGGCATTCCTCAGGCACACAGGTGGATTCAGGAAGCAAATCGTAGAGAACAGAAGCTTAAAAATTCAAAAACATTATTTTTAGACAAAGAAGATAACTTAGTAATAGCAACAGCTCCTCCCCCTCCCTTGCCCCCTCCTTTACCCTTTTCAGGATATGAAGCGAGTGGACAAGCTGGTCCACCTCCGCGTTATCCTGAAGTTTCAGCAAGACCACAACCGTTTGTTAGAGATCCTATTGAAACTAGGTCCCGGACATGTAAAATACATAGGGACGCAGAATCATATCAAACAGAGAGAAACCTACAGGATGAGAGTAAGGAAGAAATATGCCCACTTATAGAGGTTCCAAATCCTCAGGCAGGACAGGAAGGGCAGGACCCAACACTCTTAGTATATAGACCATAGAGACCAGAGGATATCCGGAAAGCTACTGAGGCAATCCCCCATCCGAAAGTTAATTTTACGAAATTTTTAGAAGACCTACAAGGCATGAGGTTGAGTTACCACTTGAATGGGGAAGAAGTAGAAAAAGTAGTAAGACAAATTATAGGTCCAGATTGGCACATGATTTGTGGCACCTGGAATCCTTGTAATGCAGAGTTTAAACCACTCCCACATAGTGACACAGAATTAGACAACAGAGTGAAAGGTCTTACAGACCGAATCTCTGAGAAATAGAAACCTAGAGCAGACTGGACTTGCATTAATCAATGCATACAACAGGAAAATGAGACAATAGACGGGTACTATGCTAGATTATTGGAATGTTTTAATAATCATAGCGGTATGTCAGTTCCTGAGAACCAAAAAAATGATTCCCCTTATGAACAACAATTGAAAAATGCATTTTTGAAAGGTTGCATTGCACCTATTAGTAGCTTCATTACAAAGCATATGATAGACCATCGAACAGGGAGGCTACAAGCCTTAATTGAATACGCTAGACATGCTGAAAGACATTTTAATAGTAAAAAGAAAAAGAAGGCACAAGTCTTCACTGCTGAAGATGGAGCTGAAGTATTTGTGTTACAATCAGGTAAAAAGGGCAAGAAGAATGCCCAGGGGAAACAAACAGTCTGACAAACGATCAGAAGATTTTGAAGAGAGGAAAAAGAGAGGTGAATGCTTCAAGTGCAGGAAAAAGGGACATCTAGCAAGGGATTGTAAGCAGAACAAAAAGGTAATTACAGAAGATAAGGGAGATGAGGACTGACTATATGATAGTGAAGATACATCATGCGAAAGTCAGAAATCATCAGGAAAAGTTAATACACAAAAAACAAATGTAAATGTGATAGAAGGAATAGAGGAAGTGCAAGTAGATATGGAGGATGAAGAAAGTGAAATTTTGGACTTAGCACTATTGAGCTTAGAGCTCTACTTAGCAGATACGAAACTGGAAGTTACACTTCTGGTGGAGGGAAGGGAAGTCAAATTCCTGTGTGACTCAGGAGCGTCACGGACCCTGATACACCCCTCCAAGTTACCAGAACATTCTGAATCACCTGATTATATACTAGTAAAAGCTGCAAACGGACAACTATACAGGGAACCACTTTCCCATGATATAGCAATAACTGACCCTGTTTCAGGTATGACCCAGAGAAGTAAAATTGTTGTTTCTGCAAAGTGTCCAGTAAACCTATTGGGCAGGGACCTTATGCAGATATTTGGCATAGCAGTAGTTCCAACTGTACAAGGTATGGAGGCTCAGAGACAAATGGATACTTTTGTAGTGCGATCGGAGGGTGAAACTTTTTACTGGTACAGCCAGGACCTAGTCACGACTGGTCCAGGGGCAGTAACCGAGGAACTGATGAACATAGCCATCAGTAAAGCCCCCTCCCTTGACACTGATCGACAGCATTTGTTACACTGTACTCTATACTACTGTACTACACCAGGACCTGATAGAGAGTATGAGCAAGAATTGTTCAGAAATCGTGCAACTAGACTAGTATTGCGTACTTTGTACTGGGATACTGAGGGGAACAGTGTAGTTAGCTGTTCATTACCTCAAGAATTCCTTGCATTATATAGATCAAATCGATTACCACATGTCAGCCTGACAAAGGATAAAAATGTAAAATGGGCAGACTTAGGAGAAAACGTAACAAGATGGGAGAAACAGACTGATTTAGAATGATCAGAACAAGGGATACAGAAACAAAAACTGAATTGGTTGACAGAGACACATCCAGCTGTTCATTTGCAATCTAGCGAGGACAGCTGATTAGCATTTCTATTAGAAGAAGAAGAAAAGGCCTTATGTGAAATTCCAACGACTCTTTGGTCAACAGGGAAGTCAGATGTAGGACTTATTCGAACAGCAGGACCAGTTACAATTACCCCAAAGTCAGCATTTAGACCGCAGAAAAGACAATACCCTTTGAGAAAAGATGCAGAAATAGGAATCAAGCCTATAATAGCAGCATTACTCAAAGAAGGAGTACTGGTAGAATCTCCTGATTCACCATGTAATACACCCCTATTTCCTGTTAAAAAAGCAAATGGGGAATGGCGGATGGTTCAAGATTTACAAGCTGTGAATAATGCAGTAATACCTAGAGCACCTACGGTGCCAGACCCACATACTTTGTTAAACGATTTAAAACCGCAACAGAAGTATTTCTCTGTGGAAGATATCAGCAATGCTTTCTTCTCAATACCTATACATCCTGATAGTCAATATTGGTTTGCATTTACATTTCAGGGGAAAAGGTATACATATACTCGACTACCACAGGGATATTGTGAGAGCCCAACAATATTTGCACAAGAAATGGCTAGCAACCTGGTAGGGTTTACCCCACCGGGAGGTAGTCAAATTCTACTTTATGTAGATGACATCTTGCTAGCAGCCCCCACCCAGCAACAATGCAGGGAGGATACTGTAGAGTTATTGAAATTTTTAGCAACACAAGGACACAAAGTAAACAAAAGTAAGTTACAACTTTGGAAAAAGCAAGTTAGATACCTAGGATATGTAATATCCAATGAAGGTAGAATATTAGACGAAGAAAGAAAAACAGCAATTTTGCAAGCACCCAAACCAGCAACCAAGAAGGAAATGATGTCTTTCTTGGGTACAACTAATTTCTGTCGGAGTTGGATACCAAATTATGCTTTGGAATCTGCTCCACTGACTGACTTGATATATAAAACACCGATGGCAGCACAAGATATTTTACAATGGACACCTGAAGCAGAAACGGCTTTCTGCAGGTTGAAGCAGTTGATAGCTTCTTCATTAGTTTTAGGACTCCCAAATGATCACAAATGGTTCTTTCAGACCATAGATTGCAAACAGGGATATATGACGTCAGTGCTGACCCAACAACATGGGGACAAGCAATGCCCCATAGCCTATTATTCATCACAAATCCAAAACTCAGAGCTGCTGTTAGTTGAGGTAGGATACTCACGCTAAAACACTAGTAAAACTCAGTCCAAAAACTCGTTTGGAATAAACAATTTGCTAACTTACATGGATTTATTTGTTTGAATTTCTACTTTCATTTTATTGCTCATTGGAAAGTCACGCATCTTTTTGGACTGAGTATTATTAATCACAGTTAGACCCAGTGGCGCGATCTTTGCCTCACTGTTTACAAGCAGTAGTTGCAACTGCAATGGCGGTACAGGCTTCAGCCTCAGTGGTGTTATTCCACCCTTTCACATTGAGAGTGCCTCACGCAGTTGCAATAATTTTACTGCAAGAAAAAGTAGCATACCTCTCTCCTGCTAGACATCTTTCATGTATGACTATACTGCTGAGCCAACCTCATATGACAATTGAACGATGTATGACATTAAATCTATCAACATTACTTCCAACTCCTGTGGATGGCACACCACACAGCTGCCTGCAGGAAATTGAACAGTTAGCTTTACCTAGACAAGATCTCACAGATATGCCCTTGGATAATGCCGAGGTGATATATTACGTGGACGGCTCATGCAGAAGGGGCCCTACAGGAAAGGATCTAGTAGGGTATGCAGTAGTTACATACACTGAAATTTTAGAAGCCCAATCCTTACCACATAACTTATCTGCACAAGCAGCAGAATTGATAGCTTTGACGCGAGCATGTACTTTAGCAAAAAACAAGTGTGTAAACATATATACTGGTAGTCAGCATGCTTTTCTACAGTACATGTATTTGCGCAACAATGGAAAAATAGAGGAATGATAACATCTATTGGAAAACCTATTAATCATGCACAATTTATTTTGGAATTATTAGAATCTATTCAGTTACCTACCAAAGTAGCTATTTGTAAATGTGTAGCTCATACAAAACAACAGGATAAGATTTCGAAAGGCAATGCACGAGCTGATGCAGCTGCAAAGCAAGCAGCCTCAGACTCAGAAACTTTACTTTTGAATGAGGAATTACAACCCTCTGAGATTTTATATTTAGACATGTTAAAAACAATGCAGATGCTTACTACAAAAGCAGAAAAGCAAAAATGGGAAAAACGAGGTGCAATTCTTGAAAGCGGACTGTACATTTCCAAAGAGAGAAAACCGATATTGTCGTCTAATTTATTTAGATATGCAGCTTTGTTGAGCCATGGGCAGTGCCATGTCTCAACAGGGGGGATGGTACAGTTAGTAAACCGAATATTCCAAACATATGGATACACAAACTACACAAAAAAATTTTGTGCAGCTTCTCATACTTGTAACAAGCACCATGCACAAGGGGCATTTAAAACCAAGCAAGGAAGTTTTCCTATACCACCATATCCATTCCATACTATTTGTATGGATTTCATAGAATTGAGTAAGTGTGAAGGGAAGAAATACTGTTTAGTTATTGTAGATATGTTTTCCAAATGGGTAGAAGCTTTTCCAACCAAAAATCCAGATGCAGCAACAGTGGCAAAAGCCCTGATAAAAGAAGTAATCCCTAGATTTGGCATTCCGGAAAGGATTTATAGTGAAACGACACACATTTTGTGAACCAAACAATCCAACAACTTGGGAGATTTTTTGGTATCTCCTTAAAGAACCACTGTGCCTACCACCCACAGTCAGCAGGACTGGTGGAAAGGTACAATGGTACCCTCAAGAATAAACTTAGGAAGTTAGTTGAGGAAACCCAAAAGAATTGGATACACTGTCTGCCTTTAGCACTGCTGAGTATGAGAACGGTTCCAAATGTGAAGGGTTTGACTCCCTTTGAAATGATTTTTGGGAGAGCATATTATGTGCCTCAGTGGAAAGCTCTCATGCCTGCAGAGCAAGAGGCTGACAGTTCATTAGCTAGTTATATGAGGAAACTGTTAACAAATGAATCTGTTTTGCAGTTTAACTCTTTTTCAGATAAGGAACAGACCAGACCGGTGGAAGCAGTTTTGGATCCCGGAACGTGATGAAGAGGAAGAATTGGGCGAGTCCAAAGTGGGAAGGACCGTACCAGGTTCTGTTGGCAATGCCTACTGCAGTCAGAGTGGCTGAGAGGACGTCCTGGGTTCATTTGACACACTGCAAACCGGTAAAGAACTTTCAACTTGATAAAAACTTTGTGACTGTTACACAGCAGGACCAAGATGGCCAAAAACAAAGCGACTAGAAATTTAGATCAACCCCAGAGATGTTGCATAATCATTTTGTTGAGTATACATTTATTGACTGTAATTGTGACAATTTTCCTCTTGTTGTGGTTTATCCTACACACAACCACACAAGTGAAAGTGGGAAGGCGTGACGAAACGTCTATAGACTGGCATCCAACTTTTAACACATACCTAGCCATGAAGCGTGTATATGCAGAGACTATGAACATTTCAAATTGCTGGGTTTGTACAGCTATACCAACAGCATATTGAGGACTGATAATGTCTGCTGTCCCTTTGGGGATAAATGAGACTTGGGAGAATTTACTCTTTGACACAGGAACTGTGAGATCACAGGACAAAATAGCTTTATTTTTACCTGTCACACAAAAAGGAATTGTATGTTTTTCAAGAATGATACTCTCCAGGTGGGCTGGAGCAACTGTAATATAACCATATCTTACCGGTGTTATATTAAGAATAGTAATGGCAATATTCTTTGCAATACTAATTATGACTCATATTTGAACTCACTGAAAACAACCATGAATGACATTCGCAAGAATCCTGTTTTGTTTAAACAATTGTCAGTTATAGATCAGAAAATGTTTCATGCAGGGTTAATGCGTATTAGTACTAAAGTAGAAAACTGTTATTTTATTTGTGGGAAAAAAGCATATAAATGGTTACCTGAGAATTGGTCCGGCAGTTGTTTTTTGGGTTATCTGGTTCCGGCAATAAGACATACTGCAGAATTGCCTTTGGGTAAGATACAAAACGTGAGAGAAGCAGCCCGAAAACCTGAAGGTCCAGTTGAAAAACCTGTAAATCCAGTTGGAAGGATTGAAGCTGGCTGGAAAGACCATAATACCATGAAAGACAAAAGTAAATTGATACATATGGACTTAAGTGACAGTGTTATATCTTGGGCAGGAATATTCCCAGCATATGGAGCAGTCAAATCGATCTGGGAGCTGAGGACCAAACAGCCCAGAGGAAAGTTCTTGGACAAACTGCAGTTACAATTATGCTTTGGAATCTGCTCCACTGACTGACTTGATATATAAAACACCGATGGCAGCACAAGATATTTTACAATGGACACCTGAAGCAGAAACGGCTTTCTGCAGGTTGAAGCAGTTGATAGCTTCTTCATTAGTTTTAGGACTCCCAAATGATCACAAATGGTTTTTTCAGACCATAGATTGCAAACAAGGATATATGACGTCAGTGCTGATGCAACAACATGGGGACAAGCAATGCCCCATAGCCTATTATTCATCACAAATCCAAAACTCAGAGCTGCTGTTAGTTGAGGTAGGATACTCACGCTAAAACACTAGTAAAACTCAGTCTTTTGGAATAAACAATTTGCACTCGTTTGGAATAAACAATTTGCTAACTTACATGGATTTATTTGTTTGAATTTCTACTTTCATTTTATTGCTCATTGGAAAGTCACGCATCTTTTTGGACTGAGTATTATTCATCACAGTTAGACCCAGTGGCGCGATCTTTGCCTCACTGTGTACAAGCAGTAGTTGCAGCTGCAATGGCGGTACAGGCTTCAGCCTCAGTGGTGTTATTCCACCCTCTCACATTGAGAGTGCCTCACGCAGTTGCAATAATTTTACTGCAAGAAAATGTAGCATACCTCTCTCCTGCTAGACATCTTTCATGTATGACTATACTGCTGAGGCAACCTCATATGACAATTGAACGATGAAGAACATTAAATCCATCAACATTACTTCCAACTCCTGTGGATGGCACACCACACAGCTGCCTGCAGGAAATTGAACAGTTAGCTTTACCTAGACAAGATCTCACAGATATGCCCTTGGATAATGCCGAGGTGACATATTACGTGGACGGCTCATGCAGAAGGGGCCGTACAGGAAAGGATCTAGTAGGGTATGCAGTAGTTACATACACTGAAATTTTAGAAGCCCAATCCTTACCACATAACTTATCTGCACAAGCAACATAATTGATAGCTTTGACGCGAGCATGTACTTTAGCAAAAAACAAGTGTGTAAACATATATACTGATAGTCAGCATGCTTTTTCTACAGTACATGTATTTGCGCAACAATGGAAAAATAGAGGAATGATAACATCTATTGGAAAACCTATTAATCATGCACAATTTATTTTGGAATTATTAGAATCTATTCAGTTACCTACCAAAGTAGCTATTTGTAAATGTGTAGCTCATACAAAACAACAGGATAAGATTTCGAAAGGCAATGCACGAGCTGATGCAGCTGCAAAGCAAGCAGCCTCAGACTCAGAAACTTTACTTTTGAATGAGGAATTACAACCCTCTGAGATTTTATATTTAGACATGTTAAAAACAATGCAGATGCTTACTACAAAAGCAGAAAAGCAAAAATGGGAAAAACGAGGTGCAATTCTTGAAAGCGGACTGTACATTTCCAAAGAGAGAAAACCGATATTGTCGTCTAATTTATTTAGATATGCAGCTTTGTTGAGCCATGGGCAGTGCCATGTCTCAACAGGGGGGATGGTACAGTTAGTAAACCGAATATTCCAAACATATGGATACACAAACTACACAAAAATTTTGTGCAGCTTCTCATACTTGTAACAAGCACCATGCACAAGGGGCATTTAAAACCAAGCAAGGAAGTTTTCCTATACCACCATATCCATTCCATACTATTTGTATGGATTTCATAGAATTGAGTAAGTGTGAAGGGAAGAAATACTGTTTAGTTATTGTAGATATGTTTTCCAAATGGGTAGAAGCTTTTCCAACCAAAAATCCAGATGCAGCAACAGTGGCGAAAGCCCTGATAAAAGAAGTAATCCCTAGATTTGGCATTCCGGAAAGGATTTATAGTGAAACGGCACACATTTTGTTGACCAAACAATCCAACAACTTGGGAGATTTTTTGGTATCTCCTTAAAGAACCACTGTGCCTACCACCCACAGTCAGCAGGACTGGTGGAAAGGTACAATGGTACCCTCAAGAATAAACTTAGGAAGTTAGTTGAGGAAACCCAAAAGAATTGGATACACTGTCTGCCTTTAGCACTGCTGAGTATGAGAACGGTTCCAAATGTGAAGGGTTTGACTCCCTTTGAAATGATTTTTGGGAGAGCATATTATGTGCCTCAGTGGAAAGCTCTCATGCCTGCAGAGCAAGAGGCTGACAGTTCATTAGCTAGTTATATGAGGAAACTGTTAACAAATGAATCTGTTTTGCAGTTTAACTCTTTTTCAGATAAGGAACAGACCAGACCGGTGGAAGCAGTTTTGGATCCCGGAACGTGATGAAGAGGAAGAATTGGGCGAGTCCAAAGTGGGAAGGACCGTACCAGGTTCTGTTGGCAATGCCTACTGCAGTCAGAGTGGCTGAGAGGACGTCCTGGGTTCATTTGACACACTGCAAACCGGTAAAGAACTTTCAACTTGATAAAAACTTTGTGACTGTTACACAGCAGGACCAAGATGGCCAAAAACAAAGCGACTAGAAATTTAGATCAACCCCAGAGATGTTGCATAATCATTTTGTTGAGTATACATTTATTGACTGTAATTGTGACAATTTTCCTCTTGTTGTGGTTTATCCTACACACAACCACACAAGTGAAAGTGGGAAGGCGTGACGAAACGTCTATAGACTGGCATCCAACTTTTAACACATACCTAGCCATGAAGCGTGTATATGCAGAGACTATGAACATTTCAAATTGCTGGGTTTGTACAGCTATACCAACAGCATATTGAGGACTGATAATGTCTGCTGTCCCTTTGGGGATAAATGAGACTTGGGAGAATTTACTCTTTGACACAGGAACTGTGAGATCACAGGACAAAATAGCTTTATTTTTACCTGTCACACAAAAAGGAATTGTATGTTTTTTCAAAAATGATACTCTCCAGGTGGGCTGGAGCAACTGTAATATAACCATATCTTACCGGTGTTATATTAAGAATAGTAATGGCAATATTCTTTGCAATACTAATTATGACTCATATTTGAACTCACTGAAAACAACCATGAATGACATTCGCAAGAATCCTGTTTTGTTTAAACAATTGTCAGTTATAGATCAGAAAATGTTTCATGCAGGGTTAATGCGTATTAGTACTAAAGTAGAAAACTGTTATTTTATTTGTGGGAAAAAGCATATAAATGGTTACCTGAGAATTGGTCCGCAGTTGTTTTTGGGTTATCTGGTTCCGGCAATAAGACATACTGCAGAATTGCCTTTGGGTAAGATACAAAACGTGAGAGAAGCAGCCCGAAAACCTGAAGGTCCAGTTGAAAAACCTGTAAATCCAGTTGGAAGGATTGAAGCTGGCTGGAAAGACCATAATACCATGAAAGACAAAAGTAAATTGATACATATGGACTTAAGTGACAGTGTTATATCTTGGGCAGGAATATTCCCAGCATATGGAGCAGTCAAATCGATCTGGGAGCTGAGGAAGTTGTCAAAACTTCTCAAAGTAATGAGTAATGCAACTTTTTCTGCCCTAGAACTGGTGACTGATGAACTTAATGCAATGAGAACTGTTGTGCTACAAAATCAAATGGCTCTTGACTTCACCCTAGCTGCGAGAGGTGGTACGTGCGCATTTATCAAAGAAGAATGCTGTGCGTACATACCAGACAACAGGCATGAAATTAACAACCACCTAGAGGTAATTCAGCAAGTATCAGCCATGAATGAACCAGGCCCAAACCCACTGATGGACTTTTTCCAGAATCTATTTGGGGGGTGGGGTTCCATCCTAATGAATATTCTGATTGCCATTTGTGTGGGTATACTCCTAATAGGAGCATGTGTTTGCTGTGGAATTCCCTGCATGAAAAGACTAATCAAATATTTTATTGATGTATCTGTTACTGAAACTTTGTACCAAAATATTGAGATTAAAAAATTGATCTCAGATGACATTTTTTCTGAAGTATAGATTGAATGACTCACCTAGCTGAAAATCCTAATTGGAAGAGGTTGGGAGATGAAATGACACTATGCATACTTCAAAATAGAATAAAAAGTATTAATAGGGGGGAAAATGTTAGAAAAATGTGTATTTGAATATATGAGAAATGTTAGTTTAAAAACAAAGTAATATATAATGCATTTTATTCTATTAATCATATAACAGAAAAGATTAATTCATGTGTAAATGTAGGTAGTTTTGAAACTGCAATGTGGCTTGAAGCAAACTGATCTCCGACCCTGGCAGATGCTAGCTTAGCAAGTTTTAATGTTTATGCTTTTCACAAGTGATTATTTGCTGGGTCAAGAAATTAAATATGTGAAATAATTAAATCTTCTGCTCTTTCCTGCTGGGATGATTTGGCCTTGCATATGTGTTACTAAGATAGCATGCAGCTGGTGGGAAAGTGTAACAGTGAACAAAGATGTGTATTAGAAGACTGAATTTGCTATTGTATTCGAACTGATGTGAAACCTTGAAGAAGTAACTTTACAGAAAGACATTATGTCTGACCAGGTGGATAGTATTGTTACCAGATGAAAACTTTTTTTTTAAATATACAGCATCAGCAGTTTTTATGAATAGAGGGCTGTAAGCTAAAGTGATGTAGATGCCCTGTGACATACCACGTCAGTAAGGTGGGCACAGCTTGAATGTAAAGACTATATAAAATTGTGTGCTTCCTGTTTCATGTTAGACAAAATTCTGTACTTGTACGTTTTTTGCCTCCTGGTGTACACTAGTAAACTTTTGAACCTGAAACTTCTGTGTATTGAATTCTTAATTTTATTTAACATTTAGTCATACTTTGACATAGGAATCGGGTCCATTCCTGTCACATTATTAGAAACCCAAAATATTTGGAGAAATTAAAAATGTAGAAACAGTATTGCTTGTGCAGTCTTCTTAAATTATATTGCAGAATCAGGAGACAAACAGCCTGATGAAATATCTATCCTCTGTCTTCTTTCCTGATTTCATAAAGTTTCATATCTGGCCTGTGAATTTGTTTTGCACTTGTAGCAATATTATTGAAATACATAGATAGCAGAGACAGCACTGCAAATGAAATAAATAACATTTAAATCACTATTTCAGAAACAGTACCTAAATTTTATTTGCTACACTTTACCACCAGCTGATTCAAAAACATTTTCTAGTCATTCCTGCTACTAAAGTCTATCACTAAAACAACCTAAACAACTGTGTGCATGAAATAAAAGAGAGTTGGAAATGTCCTCAGCCATTCTAATCCTGTTAATGGCATTTTCAATCTTTCAACTAATGTACATTCTTCCAACATAGTCCTCCAAAAAAATAAACAAATAACGGCCCTATCACAACTCTCTTCAACTATTACTTTATAAACACTATAACCTCCCTGCTAGGCAACCAGACTAAACAATAGCTTACTCTTCCCATTCCACCTCCAGACAGCCCAAACCCTTTCACATTAACTTGCATTCAGACTGGTTGGATAAAAAGTCTCCTTGCCAAGCTAAAAACCTGCTGTCTAGTAGCTGACGAATGTCCGAATGAATTTTTAAAACTTGCTGAACCTACCATAGCCTACCCCATATCCATCCTGATAAACCATTCTATTGCAGAAAAATATGTCCCTTTGCTCTGTAAAACAGCACATATCATTCCCATTCACAAAGGCGGTCCCTCCAAAGAGCTAACTAATTTCCATCCCATAGCCATCCTCTCCTCCCCCTTGCAAAAATCCTTGAAAAGTGTATCCACAATCAACCCTTTAACTGCCTCCTTACTAATAACATGTTATCCAATTCTAAGCACGGTTTAGACCGAAACATAGCACTATCACTGCCCTAATAACTTTTTTGAACACCGTTCAACACCTCCTAAACGAAAGTCAGCTTGTCTCTTCTGTCTTCTTGACATGTCAAAAGCCTTTGACACCGTGTCCCACCAACTGCTACTCAACAAGCTCTCTTCCTATAGTCTCAATAAATCTTCCCTGTCTTGGTTCCATAGCTATTCATCCAATCGATAGCAGGCCAGCAACTGGCAGAATAATCTTCCCCCCTACTCCCCATCTCTGTCGGTGTTCCACAAGGTACCATTCTAGGCTCTCTCCTCTTTAGCATATTTACAAACAACCACAGCTCAGCAACTAAGCTAGCCTCCATCGTCCAGTACACCGATGACACTGCAGTCATCTACTCAGCCTCCTCACCCCAGGATCTTTAAATCAAAATGCAAACTTCATTTCAAGACAAAGAAAAACACCTAGATAATCATCAACTCATACTAAACCCAAACAAAGCTACGATAGTAGTCTTCAGAAACAAGAAATCCAGACCACACCAATACCCTCTCTCTGTTCTCTCCTCAAACATAACCAATATAGACCTCACAAACCAGGAAAAACTGCTAGGTGTCATGATAGATGATGATCTAAAATTTGAAAAAACATATTTCCCTGACAATTAAAAAAGTTCATAGCAAACTTGGCACCCTTTACAGGGCTAAACCATCCCTAACTGAGAGCACCAGGCTGGCCACTGCTAGGTCACATCTGCTTTCTACACTCCTCTACGGCTATCATATATTTGCAAACCTGTGTAAGTCTGACCTCAGTAACCTAGAATCCTGTTACAACAAAATTGCTAAGTTTGCCAATAATCATCCATACAGGGCTCACAACTGCACTTCTTTCTCCCAACTCACCTGGCTAGAACTCCCTACCTTTTTATCTCTTAAACAATGCACTGTGGCCACAAAATAATCCATCAACCCAACAACTACCCTGCTTTCTCTAATCTGGTTCAGCCTAGTTTAAATCTCAGGTCCCTCAGATCCTCTGACAAACTACTTTTAAAGGTAACACTCTCACATAACTATCACAGTGACTCCCTCTACTCTTTCAAAGTTGCCAAACTCTGGAATAGCCTTCCTCACCCCATTGCAAAAAATCCTCACTATCGCGAGTTCAAACAACTACTAAAAAACTACCTAGCTACTAGTCAATGGCTCTGCTTCTGCCAGACTCCAGGCTAATCTACTCCTTCACCCCTTATTTCCTATTGCATCTAGCATCCCACCTTCAGACTCATGTACTTTGCTCATATATGTGCATTCTTTTCAACTGCATTGATGTTCCAGTTCAGCTTTCACTGTGGCATAATTTTACACCGTTATGTGATGTTGATATTCTATAAGTACTTTAAATTTTAACAACTAGTATGGTTACTGTTACTGCCTAGAATTGTATTCTGTATGTACAATTGTTTTTTAATTATGAGTATATTTACTGTTACTATCTTGGAGCTTTTCTCCCCGGGTCTTTGCTGAAAACGGGCTCCCAGCCCAGTGGGACACTACCCGGTTAACAAATGTAATAAATATATAAATAAATAAATAAATAAATAAAACTAAAGAGATATACAAAGACTGAGTTCAGGCACCTAGGCAACAAGGCATGTCTCTGCATTATATTTGTTGGAGGACACATGGTTGATGTGACATTCAGAAGCTCGCAGCACCATGCCCACAGTTTCAAGAAACAAATGCATGTGTGCACAGGAAGTGAAGTGTGTTGTGCTTGGTTTACAGTACATGATTACAAAAGTACAACATGTAGATGTTTGCTACAACATGAAGAAATCCTGCATGCTACTGTAGTCACACTGATGCTCAAGTATGTGTTTTAGGTAATGTTTCCTAGACACTGTGAAGGAGGTAATGGTCCACACGCTCCAATAATACACTGCATTTTTACTGTCACTGATATGCCCACTGGGGAGCTTGTTGCTGACGCCTGTGATTCTGCCCACTTTTTTTGGTGCCTTGTAAACTTGGAAATTATTGTCCACTGTGCATTTGGTTACTAAAGCTGTGGGCTACTGCATGTTTCTCTTTGCCCACTGGAAATATGCAACAGCCATATGTCTCTGCAGCTGAATATCACTTCATCCATGTATTCCCAACCAAATGTACCACAGGAAAGTGTCTCATTGACTAATTACCTGAACTCACAAACATATTATTTTTTTAATAATTTTGACTCCCTTACCCATTAAGCCTCATCCCTCTTTTGCCTATTTTCTCCTCCTATGCCCTGGCATATCTAGCCACTGAAAAAAGGCTGTAGGAACCAAGGATCATAGCTATAGTCCAGCAAGCCTTATAAAGTTCTTTTCTGCTTCTGTATGCTTTCAATATCAGAGCCCTGGTCAGAACGTATTATACGATGTCTGCTCTAATGAGCTCAGTATGAAATATGAAATGTGAATTTATTGTGGCTAACAGTAATGCTGTGGTCATTTGATGACAGAAGGAGGTAGCTGTTAGTGAGTAAAGTTGTGACACCAAATCAATGGTTTTAAATTATTTTTTACAAAATAAACGAGCAAATAAATAAACAGATAAACACATACAATACATAAATAAATAAATGTCTAATGGGTTTCAGTATTTTATTTTATTTACTTTAAATTTGTTTACTGGGTTAGAGCACTGATCAGTGACCGATGGAATAGAAAAGGAAGAAAAGAGTTAATGTAGGAGGAGTGAAAGTGGCGCAGATAGGGACAGCAGTGGCTAGATTAGGAAAGCCAACAGAGACTTTTAAGATTACAAAAGGACTGGAGTAGGAGTAGTGGGTTTAGAGCAGAAATGGTGTTGCAAGCAAGTACTGCAATGCATTTTGCCACTGTAAATATGGTGTAACTTAAGTTTGATGACGTTTTCTTTTAACATTTATTGTTTTCTGCAGCTTTTTGATCTAATGAGGTTGGTAATATTGGTAAAATAAAAGTCTGTTAAAAAAGTAGGCAGAGATTTTTCCCTTAGGAAGCATGCTCAAAGGAGAAGAAAAAACTGAAGCAAAAAAGAAAATCAGACTGAGAATGGAGCTCGGCACCAGGGTTAAATTACAACGTTTGAAGAGAGAGAGAGAGAGAGAGAGAGAGATGATCAGGCACGGAGATCATCAAAGAATCAAAGCTGTGAAGCCAGACTGAAGGAACTGTAACTGTAACTGTAAGCCTGATTTGTCATTGCTGGCCATAGATATGTATGTTGTAATGTACTGAATTGGCAATTGCAGTTATTCTTGAGAAGTGCAAGATAAATGTACTGTTATTACATTTTCCCAAGACACTTGCTAACTTTAAATACAGCTATATTTATGCTGATCTAATAGCTTTAGCTGCATTTGATTGATACTTTTCAAGCTTTGAGATACTTTTGATATATCATGTTTTTCATTTATACCCATAAGAAGCCCAGAAGCATGAACAAGGAAACGATCCCACACAAGTTTTAGATAAATCAGAAAATACAACAATTACTGCAACAGCACTAAGCTGCATTCTGACATTTTTTATTGGTTTGTTAAACAATTAATTTAATTCAGTTAATTTGGGTGATGGCAAAGTAACGTTCTTAATTAGCATCTGTGAACTCTGCTGATTCCATTCAAGCATTGTTCACAATCTACTGAAATTACATCACAGAGCTAACAACCTCAAAAATGTTCTTACCATAAGAAATTGTATAAATATGTATTACAAGGGTTGAACATCAGTTTTTGAAATTAAAGTTGTTTAAGATTTGACATCAATATAAGTGCCTTTTTTGCTGTGGATTAAACAATAGCTGCAGAAACAGAATTATATTTCTATTATGAATGTATGGCCCTATGCTGCTCTAGCTAATTACATATTGCTGGTTACACAGACTTGTACTACTCTAAGCTGAACATGCACTATCATTTTAAGGCTGCAACTTGTAAGACCAACTTATGTGTAGAGACTATTTTCATTAACTTGACCTAAAATATGGATGGAATTTGAAATTTTACAAAATCTAACAAAAACAATGATGACTTCATGTTCGAAAAAAATGAGTGTACAAATAAAGCTAGGTTTCTGTAGTGCAATCTTGGAGTTGGTATATTTAATTTATGGGGTGGGGTGCTGGGGGCTTGCCCCCCTGCAGAAACGCAGTAGAAAGTAAGTTTGGTAGTTGGGTGTTGTAGGTGGAAGTGATATTATTGACTTGTGCAATGTAGTTTTCAATGTTATGAAGCACACTTTCAATGTACTTTGTTTTTAATGTTTTGGGTTTTCAGTGTTTTGAATTTTCGATGTTGTGGTCTCAATGTTATTTAATTTCAGCGTTATGAAGCACACCCAGGAAGGGTGAAGAGTGTGCTAGGCAGGGATATATTTTATTTATGGAGGAAGTATAAGTGCATTATCTACTGATTAGAGGGTATGCTTAGCAGGTAAGCTATGCAAGGGGTGGTTTTAGGCTGCAGAGTATAGGTAAGTAGGGGAGTTGGTAGAGAACGGTGGGGCATAGAGCAAGGCAACATTACAGGGGTTAGGGGGAGTAGGTAGTCCGGTTTGTGGAACAGCGTTAACATTGTGTTCCTTTTTTACAGATGGCTAATTTACCAGAATTGCGACAACAATGGCAGGGTATTGTAGCCCAAGCAGATGAATTATTCCAGGACGTGATGAGGTCCGAGGTGGAGCCAGAGCAAGCTTCAGGTAGGAAGAGACGGCGCCCTGTGATGAAGACTCCAGGCTGGGGAAAATGGCAGCAGGCAGAGAAGCAGACAGATACAGTGGAGGCTCCTGTTCCCAGTATGTTGCAAGGCAAAGGTGCAGGTAATGATATTAATTTACCAATGGATGGGGAACTAGGTGGTGAGGATGGCGAGGCACAGGAGGTTGATGAGGTTTTGTTGGATGGGGATATGGAAAGACAGAGTACAAAGGGGGTTGGTACATGCAGCCAGATGTGCAGGTGGACAGATGGCTGCAGTGGACCTGGGCTCTAATGACAGCTTGACTGGCTCGGAGGTAGGATCAGATTTTGGGCTGTGGCCAGGGGACTGGCTAGCTACTCAGGCGGTGGGACAGGGCAATAGAGGGTTTATTTTAACTCTGCACGTTTTGGGCAAGGTGAAAGAAAAAATCTGGAAAGGTGAGTATATGGATGTGTTTGAGCTGCTAGATGCAGAAGGGGTCCAGAGGTTAGTGGAAGCAGAGTCAGACACTAGCAAGGATTTGTTGGTGGCATTAGCAGTGCTGGGTAGGAAAAGGACAGGTAACCTTAGACACAGGACTTGGGAAAACTGGGTGGTTGGCTTTATTTATTACATGGCAGTGCAGCAGGAGAAGGATGGAGCATTGGCTTTGCCCCTTTTTGGGTATTTTCTCACCATTCAGGAGGCACAATGTTTGCGGCCGGGGAAACACATGGTTGTGGTATAATGAGCGGGTCCATAAACGGAAAGCAGTTGACCAGTCTCTGCGGTGGGAGGTGCACCATGCTGATATATGGCTGGCTATGATGATGGACAGCTTTGGTGGATTTAATAGGAGGATGAGCGTGGGTGAGGCAGGTGGGGTATGTTGGTCGTTTTACAATGGTACTTGTTCATGGGTTGGGTGCAACTTTCCAAACACGTGCTTAAAATGTGGAGGAAATCATTCCACGGTTTACTGTAGATGGTAGGATTTTGGTTCATGGAACAACACTGGTATGGGCCGAGAGGGAGATTTTCTTTCCTCTTAAGGATTACAGACAGCTCGAGGTAGGGGCAATTTTCATGGACCCAGGGGACTGGGATCCTTTAGAGGCAATAGGGGGAGGGGTGCCTTTCCCCGTTAAGGTGGAGGTATTGGAGGATATGTTTTGCCAGTGCCCTGATTTCGCTCTTAAGACTGAGGTTATTCAAGGGTTTCAATGGGGATTTCCTATTAAGTCCACAGTGGGGTTGGGGGGGGGGAGTTGTAAGAACCTCTGTTCAGTGCAAGGGAAGTAGGACATTTTGGAAGAGTTGGTAGGTAAGGAGTGTAAGGCAGGGTGTTTGTGGGGTCCATTTGATACGCCGCCTTTTGTTAGCTACAAGGTGTCGCCATTGGGGTTAGTGCTGAAGAAACGGCCTGGGGAGTTTAGATTGATTCATCATCTTTCATTTCCAGAAGGGAGGTCAGTGAATGATTTTATTGGGGATGAAGAAGTTAGGGTGCGTTACGCCTCTTTGGACGATGCAGTGCAGGTGATCAGGGAATTTCAGGATCCATGGTTGGTTAAGGTTGACATTGAATTGGCTTTCCATTTGTTGCCCATTAGGAGGGAGGATCGTCCGTTGTTGTGGATGAAAGTAGGTGGTAAGTACTATTTTGACACTGCCATGCAAATGGGTTGTTCAGTGGAATGTGCGTCATTTGAGAAATTTAGTATTCTTCAACATTAGATTTGGAATCAGAGGGTGGGAACGCAGAAGGCGGTGCATTATTTGGATGATTTCTTGTTAGTTAGGGAAGGGAGGGAGGGGGCTCAACAGGGGTTGCAGGAATTTACCAGTATATATGAGGACCTGGGTTTACCTTTGGCACAGCACAAGATGGAAGGTCCAGCTGTTTGTTTGTATGCTATTCTGAAGAAGTTTTTATTAAAAAACGAAAGCGCTAAATTTATACAGTGTGGATTCCGTCTTTTCTTTCTGGGGTTTACAGTTTGTTCCTGGTTTGTGTTTTTGACTTTCGTTGTTTAATAGTGAAATATGGAAGGAATAGACAGTGGGGATCCACCTACACTTGGGTCATTGGCAATGTCTCTTTCGAACCTGAATTGCACTGTCAGTAATTTGGTTGCACTTATGGAAAGGCTGACCCAGCAACAGAAGGGTGGTTCGCAGGCTGATTTTGGGTTTCAGCCTAGATGTATGAGCAGCAATACTGGAGAGGATGAGCCGAGCAGTTTTGGCATTACACCAGCCCAGCGTCAACACGTTGAGAGAGTTAGCACAACGGGGAGAGAAGAGGAGCGGACTTCCCCTTGTGCAGGCACTTCCATGGGCAGTACATCTTTCAACAGAAGGAAAACCTTAAGCCAGTGGCTTGATGGAGGTTGTGAATGGAACAGTAACTTATCGAATAGCCAAAACAGTAATGGTTCCCTCAACGAACAACTTAGATTACTTGAAAATTACACCTTTGAGTACCGTAAATTACAACTTGAAAATAGTTACCTTCGCGAGTGCCAAAGGAGAGAACAGATCCCAAAAGGACTTCGACTTTGGCGTTACCCAACAGGACTATTTAAGAATTCAGAATTACATCTTGAACTGATTCAAATGTTTAATAGACATGGATGTGAGCTGCTGGACTGCCTCATTAAAGAGAATGACAAAAAAAATGGTAAATCTCAATGAGAACATTAAGCATGTTAATAACAGTGTTGAGTCAGATTTACTTTTCAATTTTTATAAAGTACAGTATGATAATATATTTAAGAATGTAAATCAATATATAACTGGGTTAGAAAGTAAAAAAGAAGAAAAGTTAAAAAGAGATGAAAAGGATTATGCTGAACATAGAGCATACCCTCCACCCCCCCCCCCGAGTCAAAATAGGTTTAACAATTACTGTGATGGTTCTGACAGAGAATTTGGTGGTGACAATTATCAAACATCTGACACCAGGGACTTTGATTCCAAGCCTTTAGAATCCCCCCCCTGAGGAGGTCAGAAAGGCTAAAGAACCAGAGAGGGGGAATGGGGCAACACAATTTCAACTACAGGGGGAGGGGGAGGGAGAGAATGTATTAGAACATTTTGATGTATTAGATCAAACAAATTTATTGGGGCAAACACTTGTGGTTAATCCATTTGAGAAAGTGAGTGTGGAAAACGTTTTATGTAATGGTCTTTGTGGTGTTAATAATATAGAGAAGAGTTTGTTTCAGATTATCTGGAACAAAAATTGTGATTTTAATGTATAGAATTACAGTGTGTGCACTTTAAGTAACGATATTGCTGACATTTTTGAAAAAGGCCTTTCTTTTGTTCCTTCTAGAAAAGGAGGTTTGGATGAAGCTTTGATAGATTTAAAACTTTATACAAGAAAGTTAAATTTCCAATTTTGTTTTAAAGAAGGTGTTTCTGACAACAGCAGTGTAAATGTATGTAAAAAACCTAGTTCTTTTAATCCCCCTTTGTGTCCGATTGTGCAAACTTTTGAAAAGATGTGTGAACATGATATGCGTAAGATGTTTAAAGACACTGGTAGGGTGTTTCAATGAGAAAATAATTTAAGTGTAAATGAGATGAAATTATTATAGGAAATATGTGGAAACAAATCAATAAGGATCATGAAACCAGATAAGGGGGGTGGGTTAGTAGTTATGGATAAAAACACCTATATTAATAAAATGTTTGGGATTTTGTACACTGACATGTATTGTCAGATTAGTATCAATGAGAAAAACATTTTATATAGGAAAGTGGATATAATGCTGGAAGAACTTCTTCTAAATAGACAAATTACATTAGATGAATGGTTATATATGGAAATTAAATGCCCAAAGATTGCCACTACTTTTGGCATACCAAAATTACACAAGGACTTGAATACCCCCCCCCCCTTATACCCATAGTTGATGCAAAAGCGTCAAAAACTTATTTTATAGCTAAATTTATAGATATACAATTGAAAAACATACTATGGAATTGTAATTGGATTGTCAAGGATTCATGGGACCTATTGAAAAAGATTAATAAAAGTATGTACAATCATAATCTTATTTTTGTAACCATAGATGTCAGGGATTTGTTTTCTGTCATTCCCCACGACATCGGTATTGAATGGTTTTATTCATACCTATGTCGTTACACTGAAATGAATCATGATAGGATATTTACAATTAGGAGCCTTATGGAAATTATTTTAGACACCAATATAATTGTATTTGAAGAACAACTATTCAAACAATGTTAAGGCATAGCTATGGGGGCTACTTGTGCACCCATTTTTGTTAATTTAGTTTTAGCATTTTGGGAGAAAGAATTTATTTTTACTAACCCCTATGAAAAGCTTTGGAAATATTATGGGCGGTACCTAGACAATATAGTTATTTTATGGAATGGGAGTGAGGATTTATTAAATGAATTTCTAGGATATATTAACGAAAGTACAACTTTTTTAGAATTTTCACATACTATATCACATGATAAAATTGATTACTTGGACATCACTACCAATAAAAACAGATTTAATAATTGTTTTGAAACTACCATCTTCAGAAAACCTACATATTCCTGTTAGAAATTCAGACTTTTAGACAACATCTTATTAATAAAATTGATTTAATGTCTTTAACAGTTAAAGAATCTGTTCCAATACTGATTGATTACTTGATATTAAACTTACAACATAGAGTTTCTGATAAAGGTAAGCTCTCATACATACATAAAATGATCAGAGAAGAAACTCATTACAGTTCAGATACCTATTGGAATTATTTCATTTCCATTAATGGTGAATCACCAAAACAACAAGATAAACAATACATATTGGAATCTGCTTATAAAACTACTTCTTCCATTAATTGGAGACATTTTACTTGGAAATTTTTACATAGATCCTTCTATACACCTTTAATGATGAATAAAATAAATAATAAAGACAACTTATGTAAAAGATGTAATGTAGAAATAAATGCTGATTGGGCACATATGTTTTATGACTGTATAAAATTGAAGGAATATTGGAAGTTAATCAATGATTTTTTGCAGGCCCTTTTCACAGATAATTTCATTGTTTCTAAATCACTTATATTATTTAACACACCTGTTCCTAAAAGTGTTAAAAAAGTTAAACTTCCCTTATTATGGTCTATTCTAGCAGTGGCTAGAAAAATAATAACCAGAAATTGGATTTCAGATACCCCTCCTTCATTTAATGAATTTAAAAATGTTATGACTGAAGTGTGTCATATGAAATTGATGACAATAAAATCAAGAACTACTAGAAAAACATCTTATTATATTATATGGGATACTTTACAAAACCTGTTAAAAAAATCTTAGTTTCAATAGCATGACATTATAGTTTAATCAATTGATTTGATTTGTAGTGGATGTCTTTGTAAATACTGTGGTTATTTTATTGAATGTTATAACTATTTCTATTTTAATTGCTTGTATAAAATTGTTATGATATTTATTTTGTATGTTAAAAACAATAAACTTGTTTAAAAAAAAAGAAACCCTACATATTCCAATTCACTTCTGCATTTTACCAGTTTTCACCCCCTCCATCAGAAGAAGGCACTGGTAAAAGGGCAGGGAGTGAGATTGGCAAGGATGGTATCTGATCACCAAGAGGTTTTAGATCAAATTCACACCTTAAAAGGAATGATGACAAGTAGAGGGTATCCATCAGGGTTTGTTAACACTATTTTGAAAGAGGTAGTAAATAAGAGGAAACAAGGGATATTTGTCCCTTTATTAGGAAAAGGGTCTGATATTCCTTTTGAAGGGGAATATAGAATGGAAAATAAAACATTTAATAGAGCTGCTATTTTTAAATATAATCAGCAGTTTATAAATATTAGTAACATAATACAACACAATTGGAATTTGTTTAGTACTAACAAGGAGTATTTGGATATTGTAAGGACAGGCCCTAATATAGTTTATAAAAAGGACACGACTATCAAAAACATGTTAGAAAGAGCACAAGAAGGTTGCCTCCGGACAAAGGGCATGTTTAAATGTGGGTTTTGCTCACAATGTAAGCATATTTTGGAAGGGTCAGAACTATGTATACCTAATTATGGGAAATATACCTACAGAAAGAAATACACTTGTAGTAGTAAGGCTGTTGTATATATAGGGATGTGCACTGAGTGTCCCTGTTTTTATATTGGTAAGACAGTCAATGCCCTTAGGAGTAGAATGTACCAACATTTCTATGATATTAATAAGGAGGATATGAAAAACGTACTGTCTAGCCATATTAAGAGTAACATAGGACATAATTTAGATTTTCAGTGTTGATCAAGTTACATTGGGGGATAAAGGGGGCCCCCTGAATGACTATTTGGAAAATAGGGAACTTAGATGGCAGCTAAAAACTAATGCAGCACAGTTCCCAGGGTTAAACACTAGAATTTCTATCAGTTCTGTCCTTAGGCTTAAAATGGAATGTTATTTATGAAAAGTTGATGTACAAAGACAAGTATGATAAATGTTTTTCCACACTATATATCATATATGCATACATAATAGGTTTTAGAAATTTTGTAAGCTAGTTTTGTTAAAGTACATGACTATTTTAGTTATTTTATAAAATATATGTAGTTAATGTATAAAAGGGTTAATTAATTAATTTATCAATTATGATGTTACTAATTAATGTATTTGGGTGGTTGTGGGATATAAAATGGGTCAGTCTTGTACTGTTTGCTGTTTGTTTGTATGCTATTCTGAAGAAGTTTTTATTAAAAAACGAAAGAGCTAAATTTACACAGTGTGGATTCCGTCTTTCCTTTATGGGGTTTACAGTTTGCTCTTAAGACTGAGGTTATTCAAGGGTTTCAATGGGGATTTCCTATTAAGTCCACAGTGGGGATAGAGGGGGGAGCTGTAAGAACCTCCGTTCAGTGCAAGGGAAATAGGACATTTTGGAAGAGTTGGTAGGTAAGGAGTGCAAGGCAGGGTGTTTGTGGGGTCCATTTGATATGCCACCTTTTGTTAGCTACAAGGTGTCGCCATTGGGGTTAGTGCTGAAGAAATGGCCTGGGGAGATTAGATTGATTCATCGTCTTTCATTTCCAGAAGGGAGGTCAGTGAATGATTTTATTGGGGACAAAGAAGTTAGGGTGCGTTACGCCTCTTTGGACGATGCAGTGGAGGTGATCAGGGAATTTCAGGATCCATGGTTGGTTAAGGTTGACATTGAATTGGCTTTCCATTTGTTGCCCATTAGGAGGGAGGATCATCCGTTGTTGGGGATGAAAGTAGGTGGTAAGTACTATTTTGACACTGCCATGCAAATGGGTTGTTCAGTGGAATGTGCGACATTTGAGAAATTTAGTATTCTTTAACATTAGATTTGGAATCAGAGGGTGGGAACGCAGAAGGCGGTGCATTATTTGGATGATTTCTTGTTAGTTAGGGAAGGGAGGGTGGGGGCTCAACAGGGGTTGCAGGAATTTACCAGTATGTATGAGGACCTGGGTTTACCTTTGGCACAGCACAAGATGGAAGGTCCAGCAAGTGTGTTGGAGTTCCTGGGGTTAATGGTAGATGTGGAGCAGGGATTGTTTTGTCTACCCCAGGATAAGATAGAGAGGCTGCGGTCAGCTATACAGGGGGGGGGGGGGGTGTTGGACAAGAATAAGATTCGGGTTGGTTCAGTCATGGAACCGTTGAGTCTTCTGGACTTTGCCTGTCGAGTGATACATCCAGGTCGGACATTTTGCAGGGCGTTAGCTTATATGCTAAAAAAGGGTAGGAGCAAACATCATTGGGTTAGGGTGACCAGGCTAGTGCGGGAGGATTTGAAGTTGTGGAATGCTTTTGTGCAACAATTTAATGGCATTTCATTTTGGCAATCGAATTGGGTGGGTCATGAAGAACTTCAGTTGTTTACGGACGCAGTGGGTGGTATCAGTATGGGGGCTTACTTTGGGGGAAGATGGTTTGCAGCGCAATGGCCTCCAGATTTGAATGAGGAATGGAGGCGTGATATCGCTTTTTTAGAACTGATGCTGTTATGGGCAGCTTCGGTGGTGTGGAAGGAGCAGTTGAGGAACAAGCGGGTAGTTTTTCATTTGGATAATATGGCTGTGGTGAAAGTGTTACAAAAGAAGACAGCTAAGGCAGAATCACTGTTGAGGATATTGCAGAAGTTGGTATTGCAGAGCCTGTTAATAAATTTTTCTTTTACAGCAGTACATGTGCCTGGTGTTAAGAATGATATTGCTGATAGTTTGTCCAACTTTCAGTTTTGCAGGTTTCGAGGTTGGCTCCGGGGGTGGTTGAGGTGCCGGAAACACTGCTGAAGGAGGTGTCTAATCTTGGGACAGATTAGTCAGGCATCTGGTGCAGCATTTCTGGGCTTCTTCTATGAAGAAGGCATATGGTAGGGCACTTTTTGATTTTAATCAATTTGTTTTGTGATTGTTGGACAAGGAAAGGGTATGGATAGAGAAATTATTGTTCAGATATGTGGCTAGTGCTTGGGAGAAAGGTAAGACTTTGCAGACATTTAAAGTGGATTTGGTGGCTATTAGGAATTTTGCTAAGTTGGGGGGGGTTGCAAGATTGTACGAAGTCCTGGACATTATGACGTATGCTGAGTGGGTGGGGGAGGGTGATGGTGGAGCACAGGAATACACGGTTGCCAATTACAAGGGAAATATTGAAGATTTTTTTACAGGGTTTAGGATTATTACATGGTGGTCGCTGGATTATTTTATGTGGGGCACTCTATGCACATGGTTATATTTTGGCAATTTCAGAGTATCAGAATTTTTAGGTTCCTTATGTTGAAAGGATATTATAATGACTGAGAAGGAGGTCAACATCATAATACAGAAAAGCAAGATGGATCAGTTGGGTAGGGGATGTATGGTGGTGCTCAAAGTGGACAGGAACCTTTGCCTTTTCACAGTAACTTGGACTACAGAATTTAGGAATAGGAGGTTGGGGTGTTCAGAGAGGTTGGTGTTTTGTTCAAAGGATGGCAGGGTAGTTTCCAGTAGTAGGTTTATTACTTTAATTAGGAGGATTTTGGGTTGCATGGGATTTCTGCCTGAGAAGTTTCAGCTCATTCTTTTAGAATTGGGAGGGCTTCAGATTTGGCTAGACAGGGTAGTTCAATTGAGGTTATTAAAAGGGCAGGCAGGTGGTCCTCAAATGCCTTTTTATCTTATATTAGATAGTAGTGTTTGTGATTATTAACATTTTTCCTTTTTCTTTTAGGGAAGCGTATACTAATTTTGGGCCATTCGTATATCCACTAGGCTGAGAAGCGTGCTTTAATCAGGGAGGATGGAAGGATCTGGGTTTGTCTTATTTAGAATGCTCTGTGTTTTGGCATGGGGTTAGGGGTATGAGTTGGGATAGGTTGATGTTTGAATTTCAGAAGGCTAAACCACGGATAGGGTGTCCTGATAAAATAATAATTCATTTGGGAGGTAATGACTTGGGTATTTTGGCTAAGAAGTGTTTAGCGGAGATTATTTTGCAGGATTTGTGATGACTACAAGATAAGTACCCAGGTATGCAAATTGTGTGGTTGGAGTTGATTCCTCAACTGTGTTGGAGGGATGCGTGCAGTTATAAAGCAATTGAAAGGGCCAGGAGGTTTGCTAACCATACATTGGAGAGGCAGCGAAGAAACTTGGGGATACATATCATTCAACATGGGGACTTTGGGCAAGGAGAGGTAGGTTGGTATCATATTGATGGAGTTCATCTGAATGAAATTGGTTTGGATTTGTTTAATTTGCATCTCAAGCTGTTTCTACAAGAGATGCTGCAGGTTAAGGTTTAGGAGATGGAACAGCCTGGGATCAGGCTGGTGGCGGAGAAGAGAGAGAGGATTGTCCTCTTCTGTTCCCCTTCTAAGGATGTGGTTTGGTTTGGCCGATGGTTTTTTGTGGTGGAAGGTAAACAGGTATGCTGCCTATTATTTGGGGGGGGGGGGGTGAGCAGGTACACTGCCCCGATGGAGGAAGTTTCAGGGTGAGCAGGTACGCTGCCCTAAGATGTAATCGAGCAGAGTGAGTTGTTACGCTTTCCTGAGGATTGTTCTGGCTGAAGGCAATTGATGTTGTTTATATGTTTGAAGTTCATGTTATGATAATATGCAATAAAGGTCATCAAATGGCTTTGTGTGTTAATAGTGGTTTGTTTGAAGGGGGGCTGGGACAAATGCAGTTTGGCACAAACAAAGTTGTCCTGGACCCATGAGTAAAGTGTAGGGGAGGGCGGGAGAGCTAGGCTAGGGATTAAGGGATTGGCTAATTACTAGAGTCATGACAATGTAGGTATTGAAGGAGGAGTAGAGCAGTTAAAGAAGTGAGGTAAAAAAGCGAGGGGCTCAGGATGAGTTTAAGTGTAGGGAGCTAAAGGAAGTAGTTACATTTGGCGTGAGTTGGTCCCTCCCACCCTCCCTTTTTGGTGGAGGAAGATTTGGTGGGTTGGAGCAGAGAAGACGGACATAATTGTCCTCTTCTGTTCCTCCTCTAAGGATGTGGTTTGATTTGGCCAATGGTTTTGTGTGGTGGAAGGTGAGCAGGTACACTGCCTATTATTTGTGGGGGGGGGGGGGTGAGCAGGTACGCTGCCCCAGTGGAGGAAGTTTCAGGGTGAGCAGGTACACTGCCTTGAGGTGTAATTGAGCAGGGTGAGTTGTTACGCTGCCCTGAGGATCGTTGTGGCTGAAGGCTATTGATGGTGTTTATATGTTTGAAGTTCATGTTATGATAATATACAATAAAGGTTGTCAAATGGTTTTGTGTGTTTATAGTGGTTTGTCCAAAAGGGGGCCAGGACAATGCTGGTTACACAGACTTGTACTATTCTAAGCTGAACATGCACTATCATTTTAAGGCTGCAACTTGCAAGACCAACTTATGTTTAGAGACTATTTTCATTAATTTGACCTAAAATATGGCTGGAATTTGAAATTTTACAAAATCTAACAAAAGCAATGGTGACTTCATGTTTGAAAAAATGTGAGTGCACAAATAAAGCCAGGTTTCCATAGTGCAATCTTGGAGTTGGTATATTTAATTTACGGGGTGGTGGGCAGAGCCCCCCACATGGTGAGGTGCTGGGGGCTTGCTCCCCTTCAGAAACTTGGTAGAAAGTATGTTTGATAGTTAGGTGTTGTTGTAGGTGGAAGTGATATTATTTACTTGTGCAATGTAGTTTTCAATGCATGAAGCACACTTTCAATGTTCTGAGATTTTAATGTTTAGGCTTTCAGTGTTTTGAATTTTCGATGTTGTGGTATCAATGTTATGAAATTTCAGTGTTATGAAGTAGACCCATATATGGGTCTACTTCGCATCACCTAAAACCCATTTGACTGACTTTCATTTAACCAAAACCAAATCACCTAATTTCACAGTTCTGAAAACTCATTTGACTAAATCTCATTTCACTGAAAGCTTACAATGCTAAATTTCAAAAGACTAAACATTAAACCATAGATAAACACACTCACACCACTAATAACTACCTCTTTCCAGAACTTAAAAAGTACTTATCGTCTTAATAGAAACCGGGCAATATAAACCCAAACTAAATGGGGGGCTACACCCTCCACACCCCCCAATGTGTAGGGCTATGCCTTCCACACCCACCTAACTTTATATAATAAGTCCAGGACTGCACTTCAGTGGGGAAAAGGCCATATACCTTTTACTTGCCTTACAGTACTCTACACACTGCCACTGCTTCTGGGAATGCACAAAACATCCATCATATTACTTTAGATACTTCTCATAAAAATGTAAAGTGATATACCCACATCTAAAAACACTACAGCGCTACTTTTTACATGACTATCGGTATTCTGACAGTCAGCACTGTATGTTACAGAAATTATTTTTATCATAAACAAGTCACAGTTGAATGGAAACCCACGTCATGTCTATGGCTTACAATTCAGTGAAATGAGATTGAGTCAAATGAGTTTTCAGTATTTTGAAAAAATATGTTTTAGGTGATGTGAAGTAGACCCATATATATATATATATATATATATATATATATATATATATATATATGTATATATGGTAAGCATATCTATATCTATCTGTCTGTCTATCTATCTATATAATATGTATGTATTACCCTGCAATACACATGCGCAGGATATGCCCACAGAGACATCCATATATAATAGTATGTCATTTAGACTTGCTGGAGGCAGGGAAGCCAAACCATTACAATTAACAAAATTTGGCTGGAATAAATTTTCTTTAGAGCAGATGTACCAGCAGTACTTATGATATGATATGTGTTTATACACATCAGGTATTGTGTGTCTGTCCTGTGATACTTATGCTAGACAAACAGGCTGTATGGCATATGTGTGGAAAGTATGTAGTATAGGAATTAGGATTGCAGCAGTGTGCCTACCTGAGTCAAATTTACAGCAATTGGTAAACACTGATACTGTAGGGTCAGAGATAAATGGTTGAACAGCTGCAAAAACTTAATGTGTTCAAATACAGACAGTAATACAACACATGTTCCATGATGACTTTCTCAACAATGATAGGATGTAGGTCAGGTACACGTGAATGCACAGGGAGTAGCCGTATTTCCATCTCAAAATATGCATAGAATATGCAAACAGGGCAGTATGTGCAGAAAATGTATACAACTGATTAATGTAATTGTCAGCTGTTACTGCAAAGACACAAATGAACCTTTGCATGGGAAACCCTATGTCATGCACCAAAAGCCGATAAGGAGTACTTGTTATCAAGTAAATGTGCCTAATAAATTTTTTTCAATTATCTGGCTTATTTTATTCAAGAGACTTCTTTGTGTTTCCTTGTTTTATGTGATTTACTTGGTGATTTACCATTTTTTTACCATCGACTGGAATGCTGTTTGGTTCTCTTTTTGAATTTGGTTTTGTGGTGTTTTTGTTTTCCTTTTCCAGCGTCAAGCAGCAGAATGGTGATGTCATTTCCTTTATTCAGTCACAAAAATGAACAGCGAGGTAGTGATACCACCATGGAGTGGTTAGAATCTACTCTGGAGAATTTTACGCAGCTTTTGGAGCTTTTATTGCAGAGATTTAAGGATGTTTGCGACAAAGTCACCATATCTGTTTCTAATGGCGGTGTTTTGGCAAATCGTCCCTTTTTCACCAATTGCCATGTGGGCATAACGATCTGGTGATTCATTCAATACCTGAACTATGACTCAACACATGGACTGAGAGACCTTCTTGCAATATCTCCCATGATTCTGGGAGTAACGCAGGTTACACTAACATTTAGGAAGAGTGGCAGTTGGTGGATTGGGTCTTACTTTGGTGAAGCAGTTTAAAATATTTGAAAATAAGCTCACTAAATATCTTAAGCTACAAGCTGAGAACTGCTATTTCTGTGAGTGTATATAAATGGGAATAGTACCTAAGGGTTTGAGATCTTGGAAGTTTCCCACTGGCCTTATTGAAAGCTCAGCTTTGTACCACAACCTTTTGGCTCTATTTGATCGACAAGGTTGTGAACTCATAGAAACTCTAGTACTCCTGTGGCTCTCACCTCCTTAGTAATGAAGTGCCTAGAATGTCTGGTCAAGGATTATTTAACATCCAGACTTCCATCATCCTTGGACCCACTTCAGTTTGCATACATACCAAATCGATTCATGGTAGATTTTATTTCATTGGCACTCCATCTATCGTTGGGCCACCTGGAAAACAACAACAGCCATGTGTGCATGTTATTCATTGATTTTCAACACAGTCATACCTGAGCAATTGATAGAGAACTAACTCACCTAGGTGTCAGCACTCCAATGTGAAACTGGATTCTGGACTTCCTTACTGAAAGGACACAGAGTATGTGCAGGAAAGAACACCTCAAATAGTATCACTATGAGCACTTGTGTACCTCAAGGCTGTGTTTTGAGCCCTCTGCTATTCAATCTGTTAAAGCACGACTGCACTTCCAAGTATAGCTCTAATCATATAATCAAGTTTGCAGGTGATACCACAGTTATGGGTCTCATCAGCAATGAGGAGGAAACAGCCTATAGAGAGGAGGTGAGACAACTAATAACTTGATGTGGTAACAACAGTCTGGCACTCAATGTGAATAAGACGATGGAGGCAATCATGGATTTCAGAAGAAGCCATAAGAAAGATTCCCCACTCTCAATCAATGGGGAAACAGTGGAGAGGGTAAAAAGTGGAGTGGAGAGAGTAAAAAGCCCCAAGTTTTTTGGGTGCACATCTCGGACGATTTGTCTTGGTATGTGAACACAAATGCCATTGTCAAGAAAGCACAGCAATGCCTACACTTTCTTCCAAGGTTGAGATGTGCAAATCTACCAGCCCCTGTTCTCACAGCCTTCTACTGGGGCACAGCTGAGACCATCCTGACAAACAGTTTTACAGCTTGGTATGCAACTACTCCACCACAGACCACAAGCCCCTCCAAGGAGTGGTGAAAGCAGTAGAAAAGATTACTAGGACCACTCTACCATGTATTCAAGACTTGCACCAGTCTAGTTGTCTCAACAGAGCCAGGCAAATACTCATTCATGGACTGCTCTCACCCTACATATGGACTGTTCCAGCACCTAACATCTGGGAGGTGTTATCAAAGCATACGTTGCAAAATGGCCAGATTTAGCAGAAGCTTCTGTCTCCTGGTCATCAGGCTACTGAACTCCAATAGCAATACACTATGCAATTAATCTAACAGAGTATAACCTTATTTCTTTTCAATATCCATTGATGCTAAAACAGCATCCTATGCAATTAGTAACAGCTGTGAAATTTTTGCGCAATAAATATCATGTTTCCTTAGACTAGTGCCAACAGGATTCTGTGCAATAAGAAGTAGTTGTGGAATCTGTGCAATAAATACCATCCCCGGGATTCATGAAGCTTGGCGCAAGGCCGGTGTTAGGCTTGTGCCGTCTATGTGGCATGAAGATGGCACAGTAGCACCGAATGCATATTAATGAAAGTGCACTGCTGCCACAGCCACATGCATAGGAAATGAGCGTGAGTGCATAGGGTGTGTCAAAGTGCCGCACGGAGGCATGGAAATGTCAGCTGTTGACGTGCAACCTAAAATGCTTGCATATAACAATTTGCATGCAATAGTAATCACATCTGTCAGTGTCTGTGAATACTGAAACGTATGCAAAGCATGCAAGACAGTTCCTGCAAACACAAAATTAAGAAGCAAATACAAATGCACGGTAGGGAATAACGGGTCCCCATCCCTCGAACAAATAACATTGGAAACTGTTTGCCCGTAATCCAACGCAGTGTAGATAGTTATATCAAGTGGAAGTGAAATGCATCATGTTAGCGCGCCGCCAATAGCTACGTCCAGCCCAATGGTCAGGGTCACCAGCTGTCCCACATTGTGAGGGAGAGTACACAGCTGGGCAGATGTGTCCATAACAAAACCATGATAAATGTAAATATCTATCGACCGTATGACAGAATCATACCCCGCAACGCATGCAATAGTCACATATAATAGGTATGTCCATATGTAACATACCATATGTGACAAGAAATAGAATAAGCAAGAAAATGAAACAGAAGGAGCATATAAACTGCTACAACAATAAGGCAACATGTAGCCTTTAAGGAAAAGTATTATCCGTAGCGTTGACTGGCGGTATGTTTTTCCAGTGCAATTGGATATGTGTCCGTAAAATATCCCATCCTGGACATAGGAAAAGGTGGCACCCTACCAATAATTAGAGCAGTCGGCCAAAATCCGCACATATACGGTCCAAGCCGTACTTGTCAGGATGTGTCACAGTTGAACGGGTATTACCCGGGTGTACCAACCATGTCATGAAAGTGAAGTATGGGCGTGTACCTATCTGCGTGATGTATAGCATGTGGAAAGTGAAACAAGCCAGGGTAGTCCACACAACCTGACATATGTAGTGTATGCAATGTGTTACCTTGACCGTGTCATGGGCCATCAACCAAAGCAGTGATGGATGGAGTGTCAGGAATATGTGTGTGGGGCTGATGGGTAATAGTATAATCCTCAAAGGCGATACTGTGTTGTATGCAGAATAGGTGAACTTGAGGTGTATGAGGGAGCAGCGGGTGAATTCGAAAGAAACACAAAGAACATGTATACACATCTGCAATACAACCTGACAGGCCATACTGTAGAACACAATCCCACAAACATATGAATATTAAAATGTGCGATACAAATGTACAGAAATCTCACCGGCACATACCCACAGAATGGTCCTGATTGAACAGGCCCATTCAAATGCAACACACCTGGATGCATAATTGAATATACAGCATCCCCCCCCCACAGCACACAACCCGCCCCCATACCTGAACATCCACCAAATCCTGCCATACTTGGCCTACTAGCTTGGCGCAGCCACATCTACACATAGAGACCACTACTCATATGTAGTAGGCAGTGTCACCCTAGGCAGTTTCAGGATTGCAAACTATGCATCCCTTGCATGTAAAACCCCAAAACATTTACGTAAAGCCAAAAGAATGTTCGGTATTGGTCTTGTTAAATTTTTGAATATCCCTCATGGGATAAGTAACTTGTGTAAACATCAGAATGGGTATCAAGACACGATGCCCAGTCCTGTAGACATCTGGACACAAGTTCGAATGTGCAGTAGTGGTGCACGAGACTGTCCAGCCCTAGACAACCTACTACCCAGGATCGAACACCTGCCCATGACGCACGTGTCCCCACATGAATAACCGAGAGAATATATTGTACACATTCTCATAGTGGCACTTGGAAATAGGATGATGCAGGCACTGATGTAAACAGGGTACCCCCTGATTCACTGTGTGAGGGACAGTCACTGTGTGGGTAGGTGTGTCCCGACCAACAATGATACAGTGCCAAATGTCCTGTGATTATAGGAAATAACTATGTACCATACTGCATGTAACAGGTGCCTAAAGCAGTCATGTCAAGATAGAAAATATGTAATTCATGCAAGAAACAGACTAACAACTAAACTGCTAAAGGTATAAGCTCTCAGCTAGGAAAATAATGAATGTTCTAAACCTGCACTGACCGTGGGTATGCATTGGCCTAAACAATCTGGTGTCCCCAGAATATATCCCAACCTGTACATATGACAATGTGTCAACCCTACCAATGGGTAGAGCATTCGCACAAGAACTGGCCAGCCTCTTAATCACTCACAAAGCCAGTGACCTTTGGAGGAAAGGTGTTGAATGAGAATGACTAATTACAACAAATGAGTAATAGACACATTTAACTGTGGAAAATAAGTAGTAATACGAATCTGTCGACACGTTCCAAGTTAATAGTACTAATATGGTAGAAGTATCTGTGACTGTCCCATTTGTCATAGCCTTGTCCCTGTCACTGTAGAAACTATTCCCCAAGTATCACAGAGGTCCGTACACATATGTACACCAAACAGCTGTCACATTTGTTGACAGGAGTATTGCATACCTGTAGTGAATGTATAACTGATGTCCAGAATAATATTCATCATATATATAAATGAATGAAATAGTCAAATGTGAAGGGAAACACGTGGAAACCCCCACACCCTGTATTATGTAGTGGAACCACTCCCTGCATTATATTATGTAGTGCTGACCTAATAATGTGGGCAGAGGTGCCCAAACACCTGCATCTGTAAACACAGGTAGAATGTTAAAATCTGGACTAACACTGTCCATGTGCTACATCTGATATTTGAACAGGTACAGGGCAGTTCTAGTCACCAGTCGGAGAAGCCTAAACCCAGACCAGCACATGAACACCCTGAAAATCAAAACACGAGTATGTGCGAGGACTATAAGAGTAGGTGTTCTGAATATCCTTGGAGTGAGGAGACATGCAGCACGGGTCCAGAGCAGTATGGAATAGGGAATGTCAGAAGTGTAGTACTGCGTTTTTCCCAGAAGGAGAATGGATGCTTGCTGTGTAAGTGAAGTGGTGAGGCATATGTCAGAGTAGCTATGAACCATGGGTATACATATAAATGAAACGCAATGTAGACAAAACAGCAAATCCAAAAGTGCACCAACACGCTGTGAATAATCCAATGGAACTGTTCTGGTTAAACTCTTTATTGGAACAAACAGTAGTGGTGATAGTAAGCGCTTTCACGTCCTTGCGACGCTTCCTCAGACTTCAATGATTCTCCATTTGATTTAACACTTAAATACATTCACAATTATCACATTTACATCATTAATAAATTAGTGTCTCTAATTTAAAGTGCTAGTGCATATTTGGTTAAAATCGCAACAATCCCAACAGCTAGATTCAGTCCCATATAACATCTAAGTACATGTGGGGATGTGTACATATCCAAAGCATGATCAGCGCTAAAACACAATATAAGAAAAACATATAAAAGATATAAAAAATATATATATATAAATATAAAACCTTATTATCTACTAAAACCATATTATACAAAAACCACTTATATGGAAATGTATAATGAATGAAATATGTATAAAAAACATATAGAGACACCATAGCGTGTGAAAATGTATCTTAATGGTATAAACAAAGCATAATGGTGTCTGATAACATATGACAATCATTTGATGGTCCACATATCAATGTTTAAGTGACCTAGCTACTAAAAAAGGTTTTAAGGTTATTTTATCATTTAGTCCATATTTGTGTGACTGTAACCTAAGAATCCATTTATTTTCTATTTCCTCTGTATGATTCTTTATATCACCCAACCTACTGGTTCTTCTCACTAACTCTAATACACTAAATCTAAAACTGTGTGATGTCCCATATTCCATAATGTGACGTGCTAAGGCATTGGTATCATTTTCCTTATTCACTGCATATATATGTTCTCTTATGCATTCACGAAGGGTTCTATTAGTTTTACATATAAATGAGCAGAACAACAATAGTGTAGTGGTTAGAGCATCCACCTAACGTAAAGGCATTCTTGGTTCAAGTACGACTATAGCACATATTAATTTATTAGGTTCATAGGTTCATAGGTTCGTACTAGGCTATCTGCCCTAAGGCATTTATAAGCCTAGCCAGAGTGTATGTGGCTTACACCACCCCTTAGAATGAGAATACTACGCCCTTTTAGGGTTTAGTTTACTATGCCTCTGTCTAGTAGTGACACAGAGATGACCCCCGGGGTAAACCTACGATCTCCCATCCATTCGTCGAGATTTCTCTTGAATAGAGTCAGTGAGGGGCTCTGCCTAACATGGACTGGGATTCTGTTCCAGAGTGTAGGGAGCCTCTGGGTTATGAATCTGTCCCTCCAGCACGTCCTATTTATTTCTGTGTTGAGGTTTAAGTCACTTGTTCTCGTGGCTCTGATGGATTTGGATTTTCTGAGGTGGAGCATGTCCATTAATTCAGGATTGGACATGGCCTTGTACGTCAGGCACAGATCACCTCTGAGTAGGCGGTATGCGACTGAATAGAGCTGGAGTTTTTCAGTCGGGTGGCATATGACATATGTTTAAGACCCTTTATCCTCTTGGTGAGGAACTTTTAGGGTCTTTCCAACTGCTGCAGGTGTCGGGTGAGATACATCCCAAATGGGGCATTGTACTCAATCATTGGCCTGATAAGAGAAGAGTACAGGGCACAATGACCTCTCTTGATCTAGATGTGAAACCCTTCATGATAAGGTGGGCAATATAGAAGGTCTTCCTAACCACTTTGGCAATGTGAGTGTCAAATGAGAGGTTACTGTCAACCTGGGTCCCTAGGTCCCTGATTACCTCTTCCGTACTTAATGGATTACCGCCTATGTGGTAATTTGTCGGTACCTTGTTTTTCCCAAAGGGTATGACTATACATTTTTTGGCGTTCAGCTTAAGGCCATGGCTCTGGCACCAATTATCCATTTCTATGAGGCCTCTCTGAAGGATGTTTGTGTCCGCTGGAGTATCAATTATGGCACCCAGTTTGAAGTCATCTGCAAACTTTGTCAGCCACAATCCTACTATGTTTGCCTGTACCTCGGAAAAATAAATGCAGAACAAGAGGGGTCCCAGGACTGAGCCCTGTGGGACACCGCTTGTGACTGGCTTAGAGTCTGACATAGCTCCAGCAACTCTGACACTGTGGGTTCTGTCCTTGAGCCAGTTTGCAACCCATCTTGTGACATATGGGTTTACATTTAAGCTGGTGAGTTTGTCTATGATGCCCGAGTGGGGTATTGTGTCAAAGGCTTTTGCAAGGTCAAGGTAGGCTGTGTGAACTGCCTTACCCTCATCAATGGCCTTAGTGACTGTTTCAAAAAGTCGACCAAGTTCAAAAGGCAGGATCTGCCCTTGACAAAGCCAAATTGGGTAGGATCCAATGTCTGTAGGTCCCCAATGTCTTTGTTTATGAGTTCCATAATGATCCTCTCCATAGCTTTGCAGACCAGGCTCGTCAAGCTTATGGGGCGGTAATTTCCAGGGTCCGAGAAGCACCGCCTTTGTGAAGTGGGACCACTGTTGCCGTGACGCCACTCTTTGGGCACGATCCTGTAGTAAGGCTAAGATTAAACAGCAGCCTTATGTGTGGGTTTAGTTCCTCTTGGAGTTCATGTAGCACACAGCCCGGGACACCATCCGGTCCCATTGATGCTGTGTTTTTAGCTTTAGAGAGGGTGGCTCTCACCTGGGCATCTGAGATGTTAGGGAGGCTACACTCTGCTGGGATAGTTATTTCTCGTTTGGGGGGGGGGAGGAGAAATTTGCACTGAACCTGTCTGCCAGAATGTTGGCAATGTCAGTGGGTTCGATGTATTTTGTGTCATTTTGGACTAACTCTGAGCATATCTGGGAGTTTCCACCCAGGTTTCTAACATAGCTAAATAAGGCCTTGTGATTGTCTTTTGTGTCTTTTGCGATTTTTCTCTCAAAGTTGGCCTTGGATGATTTTATGAGTTATCGTAGATTTTTGCTAGTACTGATCAGAGACGCCTTCCCTTTTAGGGATTTTGCTCTGTCATGTAGTAGCTTCCTCCTCCTGTTGTAAAGTTTGTTTATGGCTGGGGTCCACCAGACCGGGCGCCTGCCTTTGGGGGAATGGGTCTTGGTTTTATTTGGGATTGCATGATCCATGCATTCTTGAAGGTGCCCATAGAAGGCATTTGCAAAGGAATCAGCAGTGTGGGTTGTGGTTTCCACTGGCCCAGGGGCCTTGAAGGATACCACTTCAGTCTTAAGAAGTGTGAAGTTTGCTTTTGAGAAGTTCTTCACTGTGGTCTTTTGTGCAGGGGTGGGGCGGATGTGGATTTCCAGTGAGATTAATTTATGGTCTGATCTTACCAAAGAGGGATATACTCCGTGTGGAGCATTTTGTCCCCATGTTTGTGATGATCAGGTCTAGTATATTGTCTCCTCTTGTGGGAATGGTGACTAGTTATTCCATCGCATTTGAGTATGAATTCTAGGAACCTTTGGGCTAGGGTGTTGGGGCTTGAGTAATGTTCCCAGTCTATGTTTGGGTAGTTGAAGTCTCCCAAAATGATGGTATTTGGAGAGACATTCATACTCTCCAGTGTCTTCAGGAAGGCTGTGTGGGGTTCCTGTGTTTGAGAGGGTGGTCTGTAGCATGCTACAAACTGTAAGGCAGTTTTGCCTATGGTTAGTTGCACCTGGATAGTCTCCGATGCTTCATGCATTGCCACTAACCTGGAGGTGTGGGTATCTTTGATGAAAATGGATACTCCCCCTCCTTTTGTGGTTCGGTCCAAGTTTTGGGGCCGGAAAGCATGATATGAGGTAAAACCTGATAGTGCTGGGGTGCTCTCAGGAGCCTTGAACCAGGTTTCAGTCACCGCACAGACATCGATGTTCTCCATACTGAGGAGGGCTTTGAGGGTGGGCATCTTGAGGTTTAGACTTCTGGCATTGAGCAGCATTACCCTTAGTTTTTTTCCACTTGTGTTTTCTAGGGAGGTAGGTTTGTCATTTGAGCCTTGCCTAAAAAGGCACTATGGGGTGGCAAGAGCCTTGGCCAATATCCGAAGCCCAGGGTGACAGGTGCAAGCCATCCCTTGCTTGAAGCAGCGTGGCTTGTCAAGCCTGTCATCCCAAGCAGACAGACATTGGATCCCCTTAGAATGACACCAGTAATTAAGCCAATTGTTAAAACTGATCATTTTGTCTTTGTACTGTGTCGTCATTCTTGGTGAGGGTAAGATGCTGCTCAGGGTCAGGGTCATACTGGCCTGGGCTACATAATCAGAGAGCTCCTCTATGTCTCTTTTCATGTAGTCCAGGGAGGTACGTCTCAGGTCGTTCACACCGGCATGTACAATGACTGAGTCATATTTGTACTTGCTGTGGAGTGACCTGAGTGCTTGTGTTATGTGACGGATTCTAGCTCCCAACAGGCAGCTTACTGTGACCTTTTCCTTGTTCAGTCTGGTGAGCGGGACGTCAGTGTGTCTGACTATGGAGTCACCTATTACAAGTGTGCCTGGCATGTTGTTTGGCCTTAAGGGCTGTGACTGTTTAGCACACTGACTTTGTGAACTATGTGTTGCATGTGCTATGTCTTGAGGTGGTGGTTGCTTGGGTGTCTGCTTTGGAGGCCTCTGTTGTTTTGGTAGATTTTTAATCAGCGCCTCCGAGTATGTTTTTGTGTTTATGTGTTTGGTTTGCTGTTGTGATAGTTCTATGTGAGACTGGGTTTGTGGTGTGCGTGGTTACCTTCTCCTCCTGACTGGTCTTGCCAGTACTGAATTGAGAGAGCTCAGCCTCCAGTTTGGCTATATAGTTGCATCTCTCACATATATTTGTATTTGTTGGGAGGAGGAGAGGGTTGTCTGTGTACATGAGGCAATTGTAACATTGCCTCAAGATTCCCAGATTCACCAGCTGAACAGGAGAGGACGCCAGCAACTGACCCTTCGACATGCTAGAAATAGTGAAAAAGATTGCTGTGTAACAGTCAGAAAGGACCTATAGGGAGATGTGTACTCAACAGAATTTAGGTGAATGAAGTACTTTCTTTTGTTTAAGAGTGCTTTACCTGTATAAAAATGCTTTAGGAGCAAGTGCTGAGCTTTTCAGATAGAGTATAGGCTGTTTAGATTGCAAGTAGAACAGTTCTAAGGGAAAAATTGAAGAACAGACTTGGTGGAGCCAGAAAAAGTTTAACCTTGTTTAACCGGCGCTGCGCTATGCGCACGACCGCACAAAGCCGTGCAAAGGCGGATTTTAAGCAGTGAACTACAAAAGAGCTAGGAATGGTCCCAAACAACCAATTACTACAGCTTCTTGTGCTGAGGTCACTTCCCCCAAGGACAGGTAGGCTGCTCAAGGCTCCCCACTCCCACTGGTGAGCAAAGAAACTTCCTTCTATCCAAGTAAGGTAATGGACAACACAGGAACTACACCACAGCCCAGAATACAGCAATGCCTGTATACTGGTCTAAACTAGTTGAGAAAGGCGGGAAAACAAGGATTTTTTTTTGTTTTTTGGGGTTTTTTTAGAAATACACAGAAAATGCAGAGACAGTGATAAATTAGTTACACAGGCTAGCACACTTTAGTGGGCAGCCTCCACAGTTAAATTAAACAAACAAACAAGCAAACTTTCGATTAAATTCGACTAAATGTAACTTTAAGTGCAGATTTAAAAATAAATGCAGTAATCAGAAAAAAAACAGTTCAGGCTAGTTTAAAGTAAGCAACAGAAGCTATTTCCAGTGAAAAAAAAGCAAATATACTTAAATCCAGAAGGTAGTCGCTTTTTCGAGTTCCTTGTTGCTAGGACCACTCTGTAAACCAATGTGGAGCTTGTCTGAGCAGTATAGCCAGAAAAAAACGCCCAGAGGCGGATTTTAAGCAGTGAACTACAAAAGAGCTAGGAATGGTCCCAAACAACCAATTACTACAGCTTCCTGTGCTGAGGTCACTTCCCCCAAGGACAGGTAGGCTGCTCAAGGCTCCCCACTCCCACTGGTGAGCAAAGAAACGTCCTTCTATCCAAGTAAGGTAATGGACAACACAGGAACTACACCACAGCCCAGAATACAGCAATGCCTGTATACTGGTCTAAACTAGTTGAGAAAGGCGGGAAAACAAGGATTATTTTTTTGTTTTTTTGGTTTTTTTTTTAGAAATACACAGAAAATGCAGAGACAGTGATAAATTAGTTACACAGGCTAGCACACTTTAGTGGGCAGCCTCCACAGTTAAATTAAACAAACAAACAAGCAAACTTTCGATTAAATTTGACTAAATGTAACTTTAAGTGCAGATTTAAAAATAAATGCAGTAATCAGAAAAAAAACAGTTCAGGCTAGTTTAAAGTAAGCAACAGAAGCTATTTCCAGTGAAAAAAAAGCAAATATACTTAAATCCAGAAGGTAGTCGCTTTTTCGAGTTCCTTGCTGCTAGGACCACTCTGTAAACCCACGTGGAGCTTGTCTGAGCAGTATAGCCTCTGTGCTGTAAAGCCAACATTTAAACATGTAAAGGTGAACACGTTCTCGCATGGGGCCGTTAACTGGACTCCGTCAATCAAAGTGGTACTTTCATAAGGAATAAGGCACATCTAATTGCAAAGAAGTGGCAGTAAACATATGTAACTCACAATAAGTAGATGCAAGTGCACCTGCGTGGGTGTAATCAGCTTGTAGCATAGCAAATGTATGTTGTCTTGTACAGCTGTAACTTTTATATATATAGATATATATATAGATAGATAGATAGATGTGTGTACAGATAAATATCCACAGACATGAAAGAAATATGCAATTTTATATATATATATATATATATATATATATATATATATATATATATATATATGTATAAAAATATGCAATTATCTATCTATATATATATATATATATATATATATATATATATATATGTATATATACCTAGATATATATATATATATATATATATATATATATATATATATATATAAATATATATATATATATATATATATATATATGCAATGAACGCCGAAAGACGAAAGCAATCATAAGGGTTGTGAATGGAATGTAGAGCAAGTAAAGTATTATAAAGTGCTTGCAGCGTATGTCAGATAAAGCTGCACAAGAGTGAGTAGAGCACCGCTATTCACATCAGAGGCAGGGTTATACCAGTGGCCATAACATCGTTTAAGTGCTACGTCAACATTATACACGGAAAATGTAGTACATGTTGCGACCACCTACACTTGTAACCCGCAAATCGTTTGTAATCCATAACACCAGGAAAGGCAGGTATGTGCAAATATGAATGGATGGGGACCCTGTGAATACACAAGGCGGTACAAAACGCTCTGGAGAGGGCAATGTGTAAAGGTGTGTCATGGCTGCGATATCAGGTGGATAATGGCTGTTATGCATGGAAACTCAACACGTGTGTGCTGGAGAAACTATGGATATGCAATTATGGACACAGGAGTGCTAGGGTATGTTGCGTCGGTTGCAATGGAGTGGCCCATGGTGGTCAGCTAGTACATAGGTGCGATTCCCAGATAGAGCGTCGTCTGCATGGAGACATGCGTGAATGGGTGTATCGTCGTCGGACATTGTGCGTCAGGGCTGGCAGCCCGGCATGTAAAACCTATTTGCCAACCATGAGCGGAACGGAGTTCTGCTGTGACAACCCCAAACTGGGAAAAGCAGAAAGACACAACTACATGCAGACATCAATATGTTGACGTACAATCTCAGTAACACAAACACTCATTCTATTAACATTAATAATATGAATTTGCACAGAAACAAACACAGTAGCAGGAATAATAGGCTGCGCATAGGAGTAATAGGTCGAATGACACTGTATCACATCACACTTATCAGCGGCACCCCAGACATGAAAAACGTGCAACATCTGTCTGCTGTATAACGTGCAGTATACTGGCCACAAGATTACCGGAGTGAAGTGTCGGTGTCATAATGACTAAGGCAATACTATGCAGTTGAAGCAGAGATAAAACCCAATACGCATGTGTAAGTGTCTATGTCCGGGAAATGTATAGGTTAACGGACACGCAGATGTATATATAGATAAAAACGTCTATATATATGTATATAGATATATATATATTTATATATATATATATATATATATA